>NW_028259154.1:10303030-10606060 GCF_977971745.1 Zootermopsis nevadensis | reverse complement strand
AATTTCCAGCATTTTTTGAATTTTCGAAAAATTTGAAATTTTTCAAAGATCTCAAGAGATTCATGCCAGTCTCCGTGAATGCCACATCCTGTCTCTGCCGGACTCGGCGTCCATCAGACCCAGTTGATGCCTTCCTTGTTTGCACCAACCAGCCTCTACAGCATTCGTCTCGACAGGTCCACGTAGGCCTCACGTGTTGCCTACCGCACATGGGCTTCTCAGAGACGGCACGTCAAGCCGTGTGTTAAAGAGACCGGTCCGTGGAAGAGCCCGAGTCAAGCACACACCGTATTCGTCAGAGACACAGTACATCAGACACAGTCCGAAAGGAACCGCTTACGGAACGCATCAGGTGGTGGAATTTTGAAAATTTTCAAAAAATAAAAAATGCTGGAAATTGTCCAAAATGCGCTCAAAACCAAACCAAACACAAAAATTTGAACTTCATAATGTTTTTCAAAATTTTCAAAAAAATTTGTTTTTTGCGCTTTTCAGACAATTTCCAGCATTTTTTGAATTTTCGAAAAATTTGAAATTTTTCAAAATTTTCAAAGATCTCAAGAGATTCATGCCAGTCTCTGGTGAATGCCACATCCTGTCTTTGCAGGACTCGGCCTCCATCTCACCCAGTTGCTGCCTTCCTTGTTTTTTACACCAACGAGTCTCTGCAGCATTCGTCTCGACAGGTCCACGTCTGCCTCACGTGTTGTCTTCCGCACATGGGCTTCTCAGAGATGGCACGTCAAAGCCGTGTGTTAAAGAGACCGATCCGTTCAAGAGCCAGAGTCATGCACAGACCGTATGTCCCAAGCCCTGAGAAGTCACCTGTCCCAAGCCCTGAGAGGTCACCTGTCCCAAGCCTTGAGAACACACCTGTCTTAAGCCCTGAGAGGTCACCTGTCCCAAGCACTGAGAAGTCACCTGTCTTAAACCTTGAGAAGTCACCTGTCCCAAGCCTTTAGAACTCATATATCCCAAGCCTTGAGAAGTCACTTGTAAGAAGCCTTGAGAAATTACTTGTCCCAAGCCTTGAGAAGTCACTTGTCCCAAGCCTTGAGAAGTTACTTGTCCCAAGCCTTGAGAAGTCACTTGTAAGAAGCCTTGAGAAGTCAATTGTCCCAAGCCTTGAGAAATCACTTGTCCCAAGCCTTGAGAATTCACCCGTCCCAAGCTTCAAGAAGTCACCCGTCCCAAGCCTAGAGAAGTCACCTGTCCCAGGCCTTGAGAAGTCACCTGTTAAAAGCCTTCAGAAGTCACCTGTCCCAAGCCTTGAGAAGTCACCTGTCCCAAGCCTTGAGAAGTCACCTGTCCCAAGCCTTGAGAAGTCACCTGTCACCAGCCTTGTGAAGTCACCTGTCCCAAGCCTTGTGAAGTCAACTGTCCCAAGCCTTGAGAAGTCACCTGTCCCAAGCCTTGAGAAGTCACCTGTCCGAAGCCTAGAGAAGTCACCTGTCCCAAGCCTTGAGAAGTCACTTTTCCCAAGCCTTGAGAAGTCACTTGTCCCAAGCTTTGAGAAGTCACTTGTCACAATCCTTGAGAAGTCATTTGTCAGAAGCCTTGAGAAGTCATTTGTCCCAAGCCTTAAGAAATCACTTGTCCCAAGCCTTAAGAAGTTACTTGTCCCAACCCTTGAGAAGTCACTTTTCCGAAGACTTGGAAAGTCACTTGTCCCAAGCCTTGAGAAGTCACTTGTCCCAAACCTTGAGAAGTAACCTGTCCCAAGCCTTGAGAAGTCACTTTTCCCAAGCCTTAAGAAACCACTTGTTCCAAGCCTTGAGAAGCCACTTGTCCCAAGCCTTGAGAAGTAACTAGTCCCAAGCCTTGAGAAGTACCCCGTCCCAAGCCTTGAGAAGTCACCCGTCTCAAGCCTTGAGAAGTCACCCGTTCCAAGCCTTGAGAAGTCACCCGTCCCAAGCCTTGAGAAGTCACACCTCACAAGCCTTGAGAAGTCACCTGTCCCAAGCCTTGAGAATTCACCCGTCCCAAGCCTTGAGAATTCACCCGTCCCAAGCCTTGAGCATTCACCCGTCCGAAGCCTTGAGAAGTCACCTGTCCCAAGCCTTGAGAAGTCAATTGTCCCAAGCCTTGAGAAGTCAACTGTCCCAAGCCTTGCGAAGTCACCAGTCCCAAGCCTTGAGAAGTAACCTGTCCCAACCTTTGAGAAGTCACCTGTCCCAAGACTTGAAAAGTCACATGTCCCAAGCCTTGAGAAGTCAACTGTCCCAAGCCTTGTGAAGTCACCTGTCCCAAGCCTTCTGAAGTCACCTGTCCCAAGCCTTCAGAAGTCACCTGTCCCAAGCCTTGAGAAGTCACTTTCCCCAATCCTTGAGAAGTCACTTGTCCCAAGCTTTGAGAAGTCAGTTGTCACAATCCTTGAGAAGTCACTTGGCAGAAGCCTTGAGAAATCACATGTCCCAAACCCTGAGAAAATAACTGTCCCAAGCCTTCAGAAGTCACCTGTCCCAAGCCTTGAGAAGTCACCTGTCCCAAGCCTTGTGAAGTCACCTGTCCCAAGCCTTCAGAAGTCACCTGTCCCAAGCCTTGAGAAGTCACTTTCCCCAATCCTTGAGAAGTCACTTGTCCCAAGCTTTGAGAAGTCAGTTGTCACAATCCTTGAGAAGTCACTTGGCAGAAGCCTTGAGAAATCACATGTCCCAAACCCTGAGAAAATAACTGTCCCAAGCCTTGCGAAGTCACCAGTCCCAAGCCTTGAGTAGTAACCTGTCCCAACCTTTGAGAAGTCACCTGTCCCAAGACTTGAAAAGTCACATGTCCCAAGCCTTGAGAAGTCAACTGTCCCAAGCCTTGTGAAGTCACCTGTCCCAAGCCTTGTGAAGTCACCTGTCCCAAGCCTTCAGAAGTCACCTGTCCCAAGCCTTGAGAAGTCACTTTCCCCAATCCTTGAGAAGTCACTTGTCCCAAGCTTTGAGAAGTCAGTTGTCACAATCCTTGAGAAGTCACTTGGCAGAAGCCTTGAGAAATCACATGTCCCAAACCCTGAGAAAATAACTGTCCAAAGCCTTGAGAAGTCACCTGTCCCAAGCCTTGAGAAGTCACCTGTCCCAAGCCTTGAGAAGTCACTTGTCTCAAGCCTTGAGAAGTCACTTGTCCCAAGCCTTGAGAAATCACATGTCTCAAGCCTTGAGAAGTCACCTGTCCCAAGCCTTGAGAAGTCACCTGTCCCAAGCCTTGAGAAGTCACTTGTCCCAAGCCTTGAGAAGTCACTAGTCCCAAGCCTTGAGAAGTCACTTGTAAGAAGCCTTGAGAAGTCAATTGTCCCAAGCCTTGAGGAATCACTTGTCCCAAGCCTTGAGAATTCACCCGTCCCAATATTCAAAAAGTCACCCGTCCCAAGCCTAGAGAGTCACCTGTCCCAGGCCTTGAGAAGTCACCTGTCCCAAGCCTTGAGAAGTACCCCGTCCCAAGCCTTGAGAAGTCACCCGTCCCAAGCCTAGAGAAGTCACCCGTCCAAAGCCTTGAGAAGTCACCCGTCCCAAGCCTTGAGAAGTCACACCTCCCAAGCCTTGAGAAGTCACCTGTAACAACCCTTGAGAATTCACCCGTCCCAAGCCTTGAGAATTCACCCGTCCCAAGCCTTGAGCATTCACCCGTCCGAAGCCTTGAGAAGTCACCTGTCCCAAGCCTTAAGAAGTCAAATGTCCCAAGCCTTGAGAAGTCACCTGTCCCAAGCTTTGAGAAGTCACCTGTCACAAGCCTTGAGATGTCACCTGTCAAAAGCCTTGAGAAGTCAATTGTCCCAAGCCTTGAGAAGTCACCTGTCCCAAGCCTTGCGAAGTCACCAGTCCCAAGCCTTGAGAAGTAACCTGTCCCAACCTTTGAGAAGTCACCTGTCCCAAGACTTGAAAAGTCACATGTCCCAAGCCTTCAGAAGACAACTGTCCCAAGCCTTGAGAAGTCACCTGTCCCAAGCCTTGTGAAGTCACCTGTCCCAAGCCTTCAGAAGTCACCTGTCAAAAGCCTTGAGAAGTCACTTTCCCCAAGCCTTGAGAAGTCACTTGTCCCAAGCTTTGAGAAGTCAGTTGTCACAATCCTTGAGAAGTCACTTGGCAGAAGCCTTGAGAAATCACATGTCCCAAGCCTTCAGAAGTCACCTGTCCCAAGCCCTGTGAAGTTACCTGTCCCAAGCCGTGAAATGTCACCTGTCCCAAGCCTTAAGGAGTCACCTGTCCCAAGCCTTAAGGAGTCACCTGTCCCAAGCCCTGAGAATACATCTGTCCCAAGCCCTGAGAAGTAACCTTTCCCAAGCTATGAGAAGTCACCTGTCCCAAGCCTTGAGAAGTCACCTGTCCCAAGCCTTCAGAAGTCACCTGTCCCAAGCCTTGAGAATTCACATGTCCCAAACCCTGAGAAAATAACTGTCCCAAGCCCTGAGAAGTCACCTTTCCCAAGCCTTGAGAAGTTACATCTCCCAAGCCTTCAGAAGTTACTTGTCCCAAGCCTTGAGAAATCACCTGTCCCAAGCCTTGAGAAGTCACCTGTCCCAATCCTTCAAAAGTCACCTGTCACCAGCCTTGGGAAGTCACCTGCCCCAAGCCTTGTGAAGTCACCTGTCCCAAGCCTTGAGAAGTCACCTGTCTTAACATTTGAGAAGACACCTGTCCCAAGCCTTGAGAAGTCACCTGTCCCAAGCCCTGAGAAGTCACCTGTCCCCAGCCCTGAGAAGTCACCTCTCCCAAACCCTGAGAAGTTACCTGTCCCAAGCCCTGAAATGTCACCTGTTCCAAGCCTTAAGGAGTCACCTGTCCCAAGCCCTGAGAATACACCTGTCCCAAGCCCTGAGAAGTCACCTTTCCCAAGCTATGAGAAGTCACCTGTACCAAGCCTTGAGAAGTCACCTGTCCCAAGCCTTCAGAAGTCACCTGTCCCAAGCCTTGAGAATTCAAATGTCCCAAACCCTGAGAAAATAACTGTCCCAAGCCTTGAGAAGTCACCTGTCCCAAGCCTTGAGAAGTTACATGTCCCAAGCCTTTAGAAGTTACTTGTCCCAAGCCTTGAGAAGACACCTGACCCAAGCCTTGAGAAGTCACTTGTCCCAAGCCTTGAGAAGTCACTTGTCCCAAGCTTCGAGAAGTTACTTGTCCCAAGCCTTGAGTAGTCACTTGTCCCAAGCTCTGAGAAGTCAGACGTCCAAAGCCTTGAGAAATCATCCGTTCCAAGCCTTGAGAATTCACCCGTCCCAAGCCTTAAGAAGCCACCCGTCCTAAGCCTTGAGCAGTCACCCGTCCCAAGCCTTGAGAAGTCACCCATGCCAAGCCTTGAGTACTCACCCGTCCCAAGGCTCGAGAAGTCACCTGTCCCAAGCTTCGAGAAGTCACATGTTTCAAGCCTTGAGAAGTCACCTGTCCCAACCTATGAAGAGTGACTTGTCCCAAGCCCTGAAAAGTCATTTGTCCCAAGCCCTGAGAAGTCACCTGTCCCAAGCCTTGAAAAGTCACCTGTCCCAAGCCATGTGAAGTCACATGTTTCAAGCCTTGAGAAGTGACTTGTCCGAAACCTTGAGAAGTCACTTGTCCCAAGCCTTGAAATGTCACTTGTCCCAAGCCTTGAGAAGTCACATGTCCCAAGACTTGAGAAGTCACTTGTCCGAAGTCTTGAAAAGTCACTCGTCCGAAGCTTTGAGAAGTCACTTGTCCCAAGCCTTGAGAAGTCACTTGTCCCAAAAATTGAGAAGTAACTTGTCCCAAGCCTTGAGAAGTCACATGTCCCAAGCCTTGAGACGTCTCCTGTCGCAAGCCTTGAGACGTCTCCTGTCCCAAGCCTTGAGAAGTCACCTGTTCCAAGCCTTGAGAATTCACCTGTCCCAAGCTTTGAGAAGACACCTCTCCCAAGCGTTGAGAAGTCACCTGTCATAAGCCTTGAGAATTCACCGTCCCAAGCCTTGCGAAGTCACCTGTCCCAAGCCTAGAGAAGCCACCTGTTCCAAGCCTTCAGAAGTCACCTGTCCGAAGCCTTGAGAAGTCACCTGTCCCAAGCCTTGAGAAGTCACCTGTCCCAAGCCCTGAGAAGTCACCTGTCCCAAGCCCTGAGAAGTCTTCTGTCCCAAGCCCTGAGAAGTCACCTGTCCCAAGCCCTGAAATGTCACCTGTCCCAAGAGTTAAGGAGTCACCTGTCCCAATCCCTGAGAATTCACCTGTCCCAAGCCCTGAGAATACACCTGTCCCAAGCCCTCAGAAGTCACCTTTCCCAAGCTATGAGAAGTTACCTGTCCCATGCCTTGAGATGTCAGCTGTCCGAAGCCTTGAGAAGTCACATGTTCCTAGCATTGAGAAGTAACTTGTCCGAAGCCTTGAGAAATCACTTGTCCCAATCCTTGAGAAGTCACTTGTCCCAAGCCTTGAGAAGTCACTTGTCCCAAGCCTTGAGAAGTCACTTGTCCCAAGCCTTGAGTAGTCACTTGTCCCAAGCCTTGAGAAGTCACCTGTCCCAAGCATTGAGAAGTTACCCTTCCAAAGCCTTAAGAAGTCACCCGTCCCAAGCCTTGAGCAGTCACCCGTTCCAAGCCTTGAGAAGTCACCCGTCCCAAGCCTTCAGAAGTCACCCGTCCCAAGCCATGAGAATTCAACCGTCTCAAGCCTTGAGAAGTCACCTGTCCCAAGCCTTGAGAAGTCACCTGTCCCAAGCCTTGAGAAGTCACCTGTCCCAATCTTTGAAAAGTCACCTGTCCCAAGCCTTGAGAAGTCACCTGTCCCAAGCCCTGAGAAGTCACCTTTCCCAAGCCTTGAGAAGTTACATGTCCCAAGCCTTGAGAAGTCACCTGTTCCTAGCCTTGAGAAGTCACCTGTCCCATGCCTTGTGAAGTCACCTGTCCCAAGCCTTGAGAAATCACCTTGGCCCAAGCTTTAAGAAGTCACCTGTCCCAAGCCTTGAGAAAACAACTGTCCAAAGCCTCGAGAAGTCACCTGTTTCATGAATTGAGAAGTCACCTGTCCCAAGCCCTGAAAAGTCACTTGTCCCAAGCCCTGAGAAGTCACATGACCCAAGCCCTGAGAATACACTTGTCCTAATCCCTGAGAAATCACCTGTCCCAAGACCTGAGAAGTCACCTGTCCCAAGCCTTGAGAAGTCACCTCTCCCAAGCCTTGAGAAGTCACATGACCTATGCCTTGAGAAGTAAATTGTCCGAAGCCTTGAGAAGACTCTTGTCCCAAGCCTTGAGAAGTCACTTGTCCCAATCCTTGAGAATTCACTTGTCCCAAGCCTTGAGAAGTCACTTGTCCCAAGCCTTGAGAAGTCACTTGTCCCAAGCCTTGAGAATTCACTTGTCCCAAGCATTGAGGAGTCACCCGTCCAAAGACTTGAGAAGTCATCCGCCCCAAGCCTTGAGAATTCACCCGTCCCAAGCCTTAAGAATTCACCCGTCCCAAGCCTTGAGCAGTCACACGTTCCAAGCCTTGAGAAGTCACCCGTCCCAAGCCTTGGGAAGTCACCCGTCCCAAGCCTTGAGAATTCAACCGTCTCAAGCCTTGAGAAGTCACCCGTCCCAATCCTTGAGAAGTCACCCGTCCCAAGCCTTGATAATTCACCCGTCTCAAGCCTTGAGAAGTCACCTGTCCCTAGCTTTGAGAAGTCACCTGTCCCATGCTTTGTGAAGTCACCTGTCCCAAGCCTTGAGAAATCACCTGTCCCAAGCCTTAAGAAGTCACCTGTACCAAGCCTTGAGAAAACAAATGTCCCAAGCCTTGAGAAGTCACCTGTCCCAAGCCTTGAGAAGTTACAAGTTCAAAGTCTTGAGAAATCACCTGTCACAAGCCTTGAGAAGACACCTGTCCCAAGCCATGAGAAGTCACCTTTCCCAAGCCTTAAAAAGTCACCCTTCCCAAGCCTTGAGAAGTCACCTGTCCCAAGCCTTGAGAAGTCAACTGTCCCAAACCTCGAGAAGTCACCTGTCCCATGCCGCGAAAAGTCACCTGTTTCAAGCCTTGAGAAGTCACCCGCCCAACCCCTGAAAAAACACCTGTCCCAAGCCCTGAGAATACACGTGTCCCAAGGCTTCAGAAGTCACAAATCCAAACCTTGAGAATTCACATGTCCCAAGCCCTGAGAAAACAATTGTCCCAAGCCTTGAGAAGTCAACTGTCCCAAGCCTTGAGAAGTCACATGTCCCAAGCCTTGAGAAGTCACTTGTCCGAAGCCTTGAAAAGTCACTTGTCCCAAGCTTTGAGAAGTCACTTGTCCCAAACCTTGAGAAGTCACTTGTCCCAAGCCTTGAGAAGTCACTTGTCCCAAGCCTTGAGAAGTCACATGTCCCAAGCCTTAAGACGGCTCCTGTCGCAAGCCTTGAGACGTCTCCTGTCCCAAGCCTTGAAACGTCACTTGTCCCAAGCCTTGAGAAGTCACATGCCCCAAGCCTTGAGACGTCTCCCGTCGCAAGCCTTGAGAAGTCACCTGCCCCAAGCCTTGAGAAATCACCTGTCCCAAGCCTTAAGAATTCACCTGTCCCAAGCCTTGAGAAGACATCTGTCCCAAGCCTTGAGCAGTCACCTGTCCCAAGCCTTGAGACGCCACCTGTCCCAAGCCTTGAGAATTCAACTGTTTCAAGCCTTGAGAAGTCACCTGTCCCAACCCCTGAAAAAACACCTGTCCCAAGCCTTGAGAAGTCACATGTCCCAAGCCTTGAAAAAGTGACTTGTCCGAAGCTTTGAGAATTCACTTGTCCCAAACATTGAGAAGTCAATGGTCCCAAGCCTTGAGAAGTCACATGTCCCAAGCCTTGAGAAGTCACTTGTCCGAAGCCTTGGAAAGTCAATTGTCCCAAGCCTTGAGAAGTCACTTGTAACAAGCCTTGAGAAATCACTTGTCCGAAGCTTTGAGAAGTCACTTGTCCCAAGCATTGAGAAGTCACCTGTTCCAAGCCTTGAGAAGTCACATGTCACAAGCCTTTAGAAGTCACTTGTCCGAAGCTTTGAGAAGTCACTTGTCCCAAGCCTTGATAAGACACTTGACCCAAGCCTTGAAAATTCACTTGACCCAAGCCTTGAAAAGTCACTTGTTCCAAGCCTTGAGAAGTCACTTGTCCGAAGGCTTGAGAAGACACTTGTACCAAGCCTTTAGAAGTCACCTGTCTCAAGCCTTGAGAAATCACCTGTCTAAAGCCTTAAGAAGTCACCTTTATCAAGCCTTGAGAAGTCACCTGTCCCAAGCCTTGAGAAGACATCTGTCCCAAGCCTTGAGCAGTCACCTGTCCCAAGCCTTGAGACGCCACCTGTCCCCAGCCTTGAGAAGTCAACTGCCCAAGCCTTGAGAAGTCAATTGTCCCAAGCCTTGAGAAGTCACCTGTGCCAAGCATTGAGAAGCCACCTGCTCCAAGCCTTTAGATGTCACCTGTCCCGAGCCTTGAGAATTCACCTGTCCCAAGCCTTGAGAAGTCACCTTTCCCAAGCCTTGAGAAGTCAACTGCTCAAGCCTTGAGAAGTCAATTGTCCCAAGCCTTAAGAAGTCACCTGTCCCAAGCCTTGAGAATTCACTTGTCCCAAGACTTCAGAAGTCACCTTTCCCAAGCCTTGAGAAGTAACTTGTCCCAAGCCTTGAGAAGTCACCTGTCCCAAGCCTTGAGAATTCACATGTCCCAAGCCCTGAGAAAACAACTGCCCAAGCCTTGAGAAGTCACCTGTCCCAAGCCTTGAGAAGTCACCTGTCCCAAGCCTTGAGAAGTCACCTGCCCCAAGCCTTGAAAAGTCACCTGTCCCAAGCCTTGAGAATTCACATGTCCCAAGCCCTGAGAAAACAACTGTCCCAAGCCTTGAGAAGTTACATGTCCCAAGCCTTGAGAAATCACCTGTCCCAAGCCTTGAGAAGACACCTGTCCCAAGCCTTGAGAACTCAACTATCCCATGCCTTGAGAAGTCACCTGTCCCAAGCATTGAGAAGCCACCTGCCCCAAGCCTTGAGAATTCAACTGTCCCAAGCCTTGAGAAGTCAACTGTCCCAAGCCTTGAGAAGTCACCTGTCCCAAGCCTTGAGAAGTCACCTGACCCAAGCCTTGAGAAGTCACCTGTCCCAAGCCTTGAGAAGTCACCTGTCCCAAGCCTTGAGAAGTCACCTGTCCCAAGACTTCAGAAGTCAGCAGTCCCAAGCCTTGAGAATTCACATGTCCCAAGCCCTGAGAATCAACTGTCCCAAGCCTTGAGAAGTCACCTGTCCCAAGCCTTGAGAATTTACATGTCCCAAGTCTTGAGAAATCACCTTTCCCAAGCCTTGAAAAGACACCTGTCCCAAGACATGAGAAGTCACCTGTCCCAAGCCTTAAGAAGTCACCCGTACCAAGCCTTGAGAAGTTACCTGTCCCAATCCTTGAGAAGACAACTGTCCCAAGCCTCGAGTAGTCACCTGTCCCAAGCCTCGAAAAGTCACCTGTATCAAGCCTTGAGAAGTCACCTGTCCCGACCCCTGAAAAAACACCTGTCCCAAGCCCTGAGAAGTCACCTTTCCCAAGCCTTGAGAAGTCACCTGCCCAAGCCTTGAGAAGTCACATTTCCCAAGCCTTGAGAAGTGACTTGTCCGAAGCCTTGAGAAGTCATTTGTCTCAAGCCTTGAGAAATCACTTGTCCCAAGCCTTGAGAAGTCACATGTCCCAAGCCTTGAGAAGACACCTGTCCCAAGCCTTGAGAAGACATCTGTCCCAAGCCTTGAGAAGTCACCTGTCCCTAGCATTGAGACGCCACCTGTCCCAAGCCTTGAGAAGTCAACTGCCCAAGCCTTGAGAAGTCAATTGTCCCAAGCCTTGAGAATTCACCTGTCCGAAGCCTTCAGAAGTCACCTTTCCCAAGCCTTGAGAAGTAACCTGTCCCAAGCCTTGAGAAGTCACCTGTCCCAAGCCTTGAGAATTCACATGTCCGAAGCCCTGAGAAAACAACTGTCCCAAGCCTTGAGAAGTCACCTGTCCCAAGCCTTGAGAAGTTACATGTCCCAAGCCTTGAGAAATCACATGTCCCAAGCCTTGAGAAGACACCTGTCCCAAGCCTTGAGAAGTCAACTGTCCCAAGCCTTGAGAAGTCACCTGTCCCAAGCCTTGAGAAGTCACATTTCCCAAGCCTTGAGAAGTCACTTTTCCGAAGCTTTGGAAAGTCAATTGTCCCAAGCCTTGAGAAGTCACTTGTCCCAATGCTTCAGAAGTCACTTGTCCGAAGCTTTGAGAAGTCACTTGTCCCAAGTCTTGAGAAGTCATTGTCCCAAGGATTGAAAAGTCACCTGTCCCAAGCCTTGAGAAGTCACCTGAACTAAGCCATGAGAAGTCACCTGTCCCAAGCCTTGAGAAGTCACCTGTCTCAAGCCTTGAAAAGTCACCTGTCCCAAGCCTTGAGAAGTCACCTGTCCCAAGTCTTGAGAATTCACCTGTCCCAAGCCTTGAGAAGACACCTGTCCCAAGCCTTGAGATGTCACCTCAACCAAGCCTTGAGATGTCACCTCAACCAAGCCTTGAGAAGTCACCTGTCCCAAGGCTTGAGAAGTCACCTGTCCCAAGCCTTGAGAAGTCATCTGTCCCAAGCCTTGAGAAGTAACCTGTCCCAAGCCTTGAGAAGTCACTTGACCCAAGCCTTTAGAAGTCACTTGTCCCAAGCCTTGACAAGTCAGTTGTCTCAAGCCTCGAGAAGTCACCCGTCCCAAGCCTCGAGAATTCACCTTTCACAAGCCTCGAGAAGACAACTGTCCCAAGCCTCGAGAAGACAACTGTCCCAAGCCTTCAGAAGTCACCTGTCCCAAGCCTTAAGAAGTCACCTGTCCCAAGCCTTGAGAAGTCACCTGTCCCAAGCCTTGAGAAGTTACATGTCCCAAGCCTTGAGAAATCACATGTCCCAAGCCTTGAGAAGACACCTGTCCCAAGCCTTGAGAAGTCAACTGTCCCAAGCCTTGAGAAGTCACCTGTCCCAAGCCTTGAGAAGTCACATTTCCCAAGCCTTGAGAAGTCACTTTTCCGAAGCTTTGGAAAGTCAATTGTCCCAAGCCTTGAGAAGTCACTTGTCCCAATGCTTCAGAAGTCACTTGTCCGAAGCTTTGAGAAGTCACTTGTCCCAAGTCTTGAGAAGTCATTGTCCCAAGGATTGAAAAGTCACCTGTCCCAAGCCTTGAGAAGTCACCTGAACTAAGCCATGAGAAGTCACCTGTCCCAAGCCTTGAGAAGTCACCTGTCTCAAGCCTTGAAAAGTCACCTGTCCCAAGCCTTGAGAAGTCACCTGTCCCAAGTCTTGAGAATTCACCTGTCCCAAGCCTTGAGAAGACACCTGTCCCAAGCCTTGAGATGTCACCTCAACCAAGCCTTGAGATGTCACCTCAACCAAGCCTTGAGAAGTCACCTGTCCCAAGGCTTGAGAAGTCACCTGTCCCAAGCCTTGAGAAGTCATCTGTCCCAAGCCTTGAGAAGTAACCTGTCCCAAGCCTTGAGAAGTCACTTGACCCAAGCCTTTAGAAGTCACTTGTCCCAAGCCTTGACAAGTCAGTTGTCTCAAGCCTCGAGAAGTCACCCGTCCCAAGCCTCGAGAATTCACCTTTCACAAGCCTCGAGAAGACAACTGTCCCAAGCCTCGAGAAGACAACTGTCCCAAGCCTTCAGAAGTCACCTGTCCCAAGCCTTAAGAAGTCACCTGTCTCAAGCCTTGAGAAGTCACCTGTCCCCAGCCTTGATAAGTCATCTGTCCCAAGCCTTGAGAAGTAACCTGTCCCAAGCCTTGAGAAGTCACTTGACCCAAGCCTTTAGAAGTCACTTGTCCCAAGCCTTGACAAGTCACTTGTCTCAAGCCTCGAGAAGTCACCCGTCCCAAGCCTCGAGAATTCACCTTTCACAAGCCTCGAGAAGACAACTGTCCCAAGCCTTCAGAAGTCACCCGTCCCAAGCCTCGAGAATTCACCTTTCACAAGCCTCGAGAAGACAACTGTCCCAAGCCTTCAGAAGTCAACTGTACCAAGCCTTCAGAAGTCACCTGTCCCAAGCCTTGAGAAGTCACCTGTCCAAAGCCCTAGGAATTAACCTGTCCAAAGCCCTGAGAAGTCACCTGTCCCAAGCCCTGTGAAGTCACCTGTCCCAAGCGCTGAGACGTCATCTGTCCCAAGCTCTAAGAATCAACATGTCCCAAGCGCTGAGAAGTCACCTATCCCAAGCCATGAGAAGGCAACTGTCCTAAGCCTTGAGAAGTCACCTTTCCCAATTTTTGAGAAGTCACCTGTCCCAAGACTTGAGAAGTCACCTGTCCCAAGCCTCGAGAAGTCACCCGTCTCTAGCCTCGAGAAGTCACCTGTTCCAAGCCTTGAGAAGTCAACTGTACCAAGCCTTGAGAAGTCACCTGTCCCAAGCCTTGAGAAGTCACCTGTTCCAAGCCTTGAGAAGTCACCTGTCCCAAGCCCTGAGAAGTCACTTGTCCCAAGCCTTGAGAAGTCACCTGTCCCAATCCCTGAGAAGTCACCTATACCAAGCCCTGAAATGTCACCTGTCTCAAGCCCTGAGATTACACCTGTCCCAAGCCTTGAGAAGTCACTTGTCCCAAGCCTTGAGAAGTCACCTGTCCCAAGCCTTGAGAAGTCACCTGTTCCAAGCCTTGAGAAGTCACCTGTCCCAAGCCCTGAGAAGTCACTTGTCCCAAGCCTTGAGAAGTCACCTGTCCCAATCCCTGAGAAGTCACCTGTACCAAGCCCTGAAATGTCACCTGTCCCAAGCCCTGAGATTACACCTGTCCCAAGCCTTGAGAAGTCAATTGACCCAAGCCTTGAGAAGTCACATGTCCCTAGTCTTGAAAAAGTCACTTGTCAGAAGCCTTGAGAAAACACTTCTCCCAATCCTTGAGAAGTCACTTGTCCCAAGCCTTGAGAAGTCACTTGTCCCAAGCCTTGAGAAGTCACTTGTCCCAAGCCTTGAGAAGTCACATGTCCCAAGCTTTGAAAAGTCACTTGTCCCAAGCCTTGAGAAGTCACTTGTCCTAAGCCTTGAGAAGTCACCCGTCCAAAGCCTTGAGAAGTCATCCGTCCCAAGCCTTGAGAATTCACCCATCCCAAGCCTTAAGAAGTCACCCGTTCCAAGCCTTGAGCTGAGACCCGTCCCAAGCCTTGAAAAGTCACCCGTCCCAAGCCTTGAGAAGTCACCCGTCCCAACCCTTGAGAAGTCACTTGTCCCAAGACTTTAGAAGTCACATGTTCCAAGCCTTGAGAAGTCACTTGTCCCAAGCCTTGAGAAGTCAACTGTCCCTAGCCTTGAGAAGTCACCTGTCCCTTGTCTTGTGAAGTCACCTGTCCCAAGCCTTGAGACGTCACCTGTCCGAAGCCTTGAGAATCACCTGTCCCAAGCCTTAAGAAGTCACCTGTCTCAAACCTTGAGAAGTCACCTGTCCCAAGCCTTGAGAAGTCACCTGTATCAAGCCGTGAGAAGTCACCTGTCCCAAGCCTTGAGAAGACATCTGTCCCAAGCCTTGAGAAGTCACCTGTCCCTAGCCTTGAGACGCCACCTGTCCGAAGCCTTGAGAAGTCAACTGCCCAAGCCTTGAGAAGTCAATTGTCCCAAGCCTTGAGAATTCACCTATCCCAAGCCTTCAGAAGTCACCTTTCCCAAGCCTTGAGAAGTAACCTGTCCCAAGCTTTCCCAAGCCTTGAGAAGTAACCTGTCCCAAGCCTTGAGAAGTCACCTGTCCCAAGCCTTGAGAATTCACATGTCCGAAGCCCTGAGAAAACAACTGTCCCAAGCCTTGAGATGTCACCTGTCCCAAACCTTGAGAAGTTACATGTCCCAAGCCTTGAGAAATCACATGTCCCAAGCCTTGAGAAGACACCTGTCCCAAGCCTTGAGAAGTCAACTGTCCCAAGCCTTGAGAAGTCACCTGTCCCAAGCCTTGAGAAGTCAGCTGTCCCAAGCATTGAGAAATCAACTGTCCCAAGTCTTTAGAATTCAACAGTCCCAAGCATTGAGAAGTCACCTGTCCCAAGCCTTGAGAAGTCACCTGACCCAAGCCTTGAGAAATCACCTGTCCCAAGCCTTGAGAAGACACCTGACCCAAGCCTTGAGAAGTCACCTGTCCCAAGCCTTGAGAAGTCACCTGTCCCAAGCCTTCAGAAGTCACACGTCCCAAGCCTTGAGAATTCACATGTCCCAAACCCTGAGAAACAACTGTCCCAAGCCTTGAGAAGTCACCTGTCCCAAGCCTTGAGAAGTTACATTTCCCAAGTCTTGAGAAATGACCTGCCCCAACCCTTGAGATGACACGTGTCCCAAGCCATGAGAAGTCACCTGTCCCAAGCCTTAAGAAGTCACCCGTCCCAAGCCTTGAGAAGTTACCTGTCCAATCCTTGAGTAGTCAACTGTCCCAAGCCTCGAGAAGTCACCTGTCCCAAGCCTCGAAAAGTCACCTGTTTCAAGCCTTGAGAAGTCACCTGTCCCGACCCCTGAAAAAATACCTGTCCCAAGCCCTGAGAAGTCACCTGTCCCAAGCCCTGAGAATACAAGTGTCCCAATCCCTGAGAAGTCACCTGTCCCAAGCCCTGAGAAGTCACCATTCCCAAGCCTTGAGAAGTCACATGTCCCAAGCCTTGAGAAGTGACTTGTCCGAAGCCTTGAGAAGTCATTTGTCCCTAGCCTTGAGAATCACCTGTCCCAAGCCTTAAGAAGTCACCTGTCTCAAACCTTGAGAAGTCACCTGTCCCAAGCCTTGAGAAGTCACCTGTCTCAAGCCTTGAAAAGTACCTGTCCCAAACCTTGAGAAGTCACCTGTCTGAAGTCTTGAGAATTCAACTGTCCCAAGCCTTGAGAAGACACCTGACCCAAGCCTTGAGATGTCACCTCAACCAAGCCTTGAGATGTCACCTCAACCAAGCCTTGAGAAGTCACCTGTCCCAAGCCTTGAGACGTCACCTGTCCCAAGCCTTGAGAATTAACCTGTCCCTAAGCCTTGAGAAGTCACTTGTCCGAAGCCTTTAGAAGTCACTTGTCCCAAGCCTTGAGAAGTCACTTGTCTCAAGCCTCGAGAAATCACCCTTCCCAAGCCTCGAGAATTCACCTTTCACAAGCCTCGAGAAGTCACCTGTCCCAAGCCTTCAGAAGTCTCCTGTCCCAAGCCTTGAGAAGTCACCTGTCCCAAGCCTCGAGACATCATTTGTCCCAAGCCTTAAGAAGTCACCTGTCCCAAACCTTGAGAAGTCAACTTTCCCAAGCCTTGAGAAGTCACCTGTTCCAAGCCTAGAGAAGTCACCTGTCCCAAGCCTCGAGACATCATTTGTCCCAAGCCTTAAGAAGTCACCTGTCCCAAACCTTGAGAAGTCAACTGTCCCAAGCCTTGAGAAGTCACCTGTTCCAAGCCTAGAGAAGTCACCTGTCCCAAGCCTTAAGAAGTCACTTGTCCCAAGCCTTGAGACGTCACCTGTCCCAAGCCTTAAGAAGTCACCTGTCCAAAGCCCTAAGAAGTCACCTGTCCAAAGCCCTGAGAAGTCACCTGTCCCAAGCCCTGTGAAGTCACCTGTCCCAAGCGCTGAGAAGTCATCTGTCCAAAGCTCTGAGAATCAACCTGTCCCAAGCGCTGAGAAGTCACCTATCCCAAGCCATGAGAAGGCAAATGTCCCAAGCCTTGAGAAGTTACCTGTCCAAATTTTTGAGAAGTCACCTGTACCAAGACTTGGGAAGTCACCTGTCCCAAGCCTCGAGAAGTCACCCGTCACTAGCCTCGAGAATTTACCTGTCCCAAGCCTTGAGATGTCACTTGTCCCAAGCCTTGAGAAGACACCTGTCGCAAGCCTTGAGAAGACACCTGTCGCAAGCCTTGAGAAGTCACCTGTCCCAAGTCTTGAGAAGTCACCTGTCCCAAGCCTTGAGAAGTCACCTGTCCCAAGCCTTGACAAGTCACCTTTCCCAAGCCTTGGGAAGTCACCTGTCCCAAGCCTTGAGAAGTAACCTGTCCCAAACCTTGAGAAGTCACTTGTCCCTGGCCTTGAGAAGTCACTTGTCCCAAGCCTTGAGGAGTCGCTTGTCCCAAGCGTTCAGAAGTCACTTGCCCCAAGCCTTGAAAAGTCACTTCTCAAGACTTGGGAACGTTAACTTCTCATGGCTTGGGACAGTTGACTTCTCAAGGCTTGGGACAAGTGACTTCTCAAGGCTTGGGACAAGTGACTTCTCAAGGCTTCGGACAAGTGACTTCTCAAGGCTTGGGAAACGTGACTTCTCAAGGCTTGGGACAAGTGACTTCTCAAGGCTTCGGACAAGTGACTTCTCAAGGTTTGGGAATTGTGACTTCTCAAGGCATAGAACAGGTGACTTCGCAAGGCTTGGGACAAGTGACTTCTCAAGGCTTGGGACAAGTGACTTCTTAAGGCTTGGGAATAGTGACTTCTCATTGCTTGGGACAAGTGACTTCTCAAGGGTTGGGACAAGTGACTTCTCAAGGCTTGGGACAATTGACTTCTCAAGGCATGGGACAAGTGACTTCTCAAGGCTTGGGACAAGTGACTTCTCAATGCTCGGGACAAGTGACTTCTCAAGGCTTGGGACAGGTGACTTCTCAAGGCTTTTGGCAGGTGAATTCTCAAGGCTTGGGACAGGTGACTTTTCAAGGCTTTGGACAGGTGATTTCTCAAGGCTTGGGACAGTTGACTTCTAAAGGCTTGGGACAGGTGATATCTCAAGGCTTGGGATAGGTGACTTCTCAAGGCTTCGGACAGGTGACTTCTCAAGGCTTAGGACCGGTGTCTTCTCAAGACTTGGGACAGGTGACTTCTCAAGGCTTGGGACAGGTGACTTCGTAAGGCTTGGGACAGGTGACTTTTCAATTCTTGGGACAGGTGACATCTCAAGGCTTGGGAAAGATGACTTCTGATGGCTTGGGACAGGTGACTTCTCA
The DNA here is from genome assembly GCF_977971745.1 of Zootermopsis nevadensis. Lineage (NCBI taxonomy): Eukaryota > Metazoa > Arthropoda > Insecta > Blattodea > Termopsidae > Zootermopsis > Zootermopsis nevadensis. The sequence goes on along the minus strand of NW_028259154.1, from coordinate 10,588,241 downwards.
AGGCTTGGGACAGGTGAATACGCAAGGCTTGGGACAGTTGACTTCTGAAGAATTGGGACAGTTGACTGCTCAAGGCTTGGGACAGTTGACGTCTCAAGGCTTGGGACAGGTGAGGGCTTTGGACAGGTAACTTCTCAAGGCTTGGTACATTTGACTTCTCAGGGCTTGGGACAGGTTACTTCTCATGGCTTGGGACAGGTTACTTCTCAGGTCTTGGGACAGTTGACTTCCCTCGGCTTGGGGCAGGTGACTTCTCAGGGTTTGAGACAGGTGTCTTCCCAAGGCTTGGGACAGGTGTCTTCTCAAGGCTTGGGACAGGTGACTTTTCAAGGCTTGGGAAAGGTGAATTCTCAAGGCTCGGGACAAGTGACTTCTCTTGCTTTGGAACGGTGACTTCTTAAGGCTTGGGACAGGTGACTTCTCAGGGCATGGGACAAGTGAATTCTTAAGGCTTGAGACAGGTGGCTTCTCAAGGCTTGGGACAGGTGACTTCTCAAGGCTTGGGACAGGTGACTACTCAAGGCTTGGGACAGTGACTTCTCAAGACTTGGGGCAGGTGTATCGTGAAGGCTTTGAACAGGTGAATTCTCAAGGCTTGGGACAGGTGACTTCTCAAGGCTTGGGACAGGTGACTTCTCCAGGCTTCGGACAGGTGACTTCTCAGGGCATGGGACAAGTGAATTCTTAAGGCTTGAGGCAGGTGGCTTCTCAAGGCTTGGGACAGGTGACTTCTCAAGGCTTGGGACAGGTGACTTCTCAAGGCTTGGGACAGGTGACCTCTCAAGGCTTGGAACAGGTTACTTCTCAAGGCTTGGGATAAGTTACTTCTCAAGGCCTGGGAAAGGTGACTTCTCAAGGCTTGGGACAGTTGACTTCTCAAGGCTTGGGACGGGTGACTTCTCCAGGCTTGGGATAAGTGACTTCTCAAGGCTTGGGACGGGTGAATTCTCAAGGCTTGGGACGGGTGACTTCTCAAGGCTTGGGACAGTTGACATCTCAAGGTTTGGGACAGGTGACTTCTGAAGGCTTAGGACAGGTGATTTCTCAAGGCTTGGGACAGGTGATTTCTCAAGGCTTGGCACAGGTGACTTCTCAAGGCTTGGGACAGGTGACTTCCCAAGGCTTGGGACAGGTGACTTCTCAAGGCTTGGGACAGGTGACTTCTCAATGGTTGGGACGGGTGAATTCTCACGGTTTGGGACGGGTGACTTCTCAAGGCTTGGGACAAGTGACTTCTCAAGGCTTGGGACAATTGACTTCTCAAGGCTTGGGACAAGTGACTTCTCAAGGCTTGGGACAGGTGACTACTCAAGGCTTGGGACAGTGACTTCTCAAGACTTGGGGCAGGTGACTTCTCAAGGCTTGGGACGGGTGACTTCTCAAGGCTTGGGACGGGTGACTGCTCAAGGCTTGGGACGGGTGAATTCTCAAGGCTTGGGACAAGTGTATTCTCAGGGCTTGGGAGAGGTGATTTCTCAGGGCTTGGGACAGGTGACCCCTTAGGGCTTGGGACAGGCGACTTTTCAGGGCTTGGGACAGGTGACTTCTCAGGGCTGAGGACAGGTGACTTCTCAGGGCTTGTGAAAGGTGACTTCTCAAGGCTTGGGACAAGTGACTTCTCAGGGCTTGGGACAGGTGACTTCTCATGGCTTGGGACAGGTGTTTTCTCAAGGCTTAGGACAGGTGACTTCTCAAGGTTTGGGACAGGTGACTTCTCAAGGCTTGGGGCAGGTGTTTTCTCAAGGCTTGGGACAGGTGACTTCTCAAGGTTTGGGACAGGTGACTTCTCAAGGCTTGGGACAGGTGACTTCTCAAGGCTTGGGACAGGTGACTTCTCAAGACTTGGGACAGGTGACTTCTCAAGGCTTGGGACAGATGACTTCTCAAGGCTTGGGACAGGTGACTTCGCAAGGTTTGGGACAGGTGACTTCTTAAGGCTTGGGACAGGTAACTTCTCAAGGCTTGGGACAGGTGACTTCTCAAGGCTTGGGATAGGTGACTTCTCAAGGCTTGGTACAGTTGACTTCTCAAGGCTTGGTACAGGTGACGTCTCAAGGCTTGGGACAGGTGACGTCTCAAGGCTTGGGACAAGTGACTTCTCAAGGCTTGGGACATGTGACTTCTCAAGGCTTGGGACAAGTGACTTCTCAAGACTTGGGACAAGTGACTTCTCAAGGCTTGGGACAAGTGACTTCTCAAGGCTTGTGACAAATGACTTCTCAAGGTTAGGAATAAGTGACTTCTCAGGGTTTGGGACAGGTGACTTCTCAAGGCTTGGGGCAGGTGACTTCTCAAGGCTTGAGACAGGTGACTTCTCAAGGCTTGGGACATGTGACTTCTGAAGGCTTGGGACAGGTGTCTTCTCGAGGCTTGGGACAGGTGACTTCTCGAGGCTTGAGACAGGTGACTTCTCGAGGCTTGGGACAAGTGACTTCTCGAGGCTTGGGACGGGTGACTTCTCCAGGCTTGGGATAAGTGACTTCTCAAGGCTTGGGACGGGTGAATTCTCAAGGCTTGGGACGGGTGACTTCTCAAGGCTTGGTACAGTTGACATCTCAAGGTTTGGGACAGGTGACTTCTGAAGGCTTGGGACAGGTGATTTCTCAAGGCTTGGGACAGGTGATTTCTCATGGCTTGGCACAGGTGACTTCTCAAGGCTTGGGACAGGTGACTTCCCAAGGCTTGGGACAGGTGACTTCTCAAGGCTTGGGACAGGTGACTTCTCAATGCTTGGGACGGGTGAATTCTCAAGGCTTGGGACGGGTGACTTCTCAAGGCTTGGGACAAGTGACTTCTCAAGGCTTGGGACAATTGACTTCTCAAGGCTTGGGACAAGTGACTTCTCAAGGCTTGGGACAGGTGACTTCTCAAGGCTTCGGACACGTGACTTCTCAAGGCTTTGGACAAGTGATTCTCAAAGCTTGGGACAAGTGACTTCTCAAGGCTAGGGACAGGTGACTTCTCAAGGCTTGGGACGGGTGACTTCTCAAGGCTTGGGACGGGTGACTGCTCAAGGCTTGGGACGGGTGACTTCTCAAGGCTTGGGACAAGTGACTTCTCAAGGCTTGGGACATGTGATTTCTCAAGGCTTGGTACAGGTGACTTCTCAAGGCTTGGGACAGGTGATTTCTCAGGGCTTGGGACAGGTGTATTCTCAGGGCTTAGGAGAAGTGAATTCTCAGGGCTTGGGACAGGTGACCCCTTAGGGCTTGGGACAGGCGACTTTTCAGGGCTTGGGACAGGTGACTTCTCAGGGCTTGGGACAGGTGACTTCTCAGGGCTTTGGACAGGTGACTTCTCAGGGCTTGGGACAGGTGACTTCTCAAGGCTTGGGACAAGTGACTTCTCAGGGCTTGGGACAGGTGACTTCTCAAGGCTTGGGACAGGTGTTTTCTCAAGGCTTGGGACAGGTAACTTCTCAAGGCTTGGGACAGGTGATTTCTCAGGGCTTGGGACAGGTGTATTCTCAGGGCTTGGGTGAGGTGAATTCTCAGGGCTTGGGACAGGTTACCCCTTAGGGCTTGGGACAGGCGACTTTTCAGGGCTTGGGACAGGTGACTTCTCAGGGCTTGGGACAGGTGACTTCTCAGGGCTTAGGACAGGTGACTTCTCAGGGCTTGGGACAGGTGACTTCTCAAGGCTTGGGACAAGTGACTTCTCAGGGCTTGGGACAGGTGACTTCTCAAGGCTTGGGACAGGTGACTTCCCAAGGCTTGGGACAGGTGACTTCTCAAGGCTTGGGACAGGTGACTTCTCAATGCTTGGGACGGGTGAATTCTCACGGTTTGGGACTGGTGACTTCTCAAGGCTTGGGACAAGTGACTTCTCAAGGCTTGGGATAATTGACTTCTCAAGGCTTGGGACAAGTGACTTCTCAAGGCTTGGGACAGGTGACTACTCAAGGCTTGGGACAGTGACTTCTCAAGACTTGGGGCAGGTGACTTCTCAAGGCTTGGGACGGGTGACTTCTCAAGGCTTGGGACGGGTGACTGCTCAAGGCTTGGGACGGGTGACTTCTCAACGCTTGGGACGGGTGAATTCTCAAGGCTTGGGACAAGTGTATTCTCAGGGCTTGGGAGAGGTGATTTCTCAGGGCTTGGGACAGGTGACCCCTTAGGGCTTGGGACAGGCGACTTTTCAGGGCTTGGGACAGGTGACTTCTCAGGGCTGAGGACAGGTGACTTCTCAGGGCTTGTGAAAGGTGACTTCTCAAGGCTTTGGACAAGTGACTTCTCAGGGCTTGGGACAGGTGACTTCTCATGGCTTGGGACAGGTGTTTTCTCAAGGCTTAGGACAGGTGACTTCTCAAGGCTTAAGACAGGTGACTTCTCAAGGCTTGGGGCAGGTGTTTTCTCAAGGCTTGGGACAGGTGACTTCTCAAGGTTTGGGACAGGTGACTTCTCAAGGCTTGGGACAGGTGACTTCTCAAGGCTTGGGACAGGTGACTTCTCAAGACTTGGGACAGATGACTTCTCAAGGCTTGGGACAGATGACTTCTCAAGGCTTGGGACAGGTGACTTCGCAAGGCTTGGGACAGGTGACTTCTTAAGGCTTGGGACAGGTAACTTCTCAAGGCATGGGACAGGTGACTTCTCAAGGCTTGGGATAGGTGACTTCTCAAGGCTTGGTACAGTTGACTTCTCAAGGCTTGGGACAGGTGACGTCTCAAGGCTTGGGACAGGTGACGTCTCAAGGCTTGGGACAAGTGACTTCTCAAGGCTTGGGACAAGTGACTTCTCAAGGCTTGGGACAAGTGACTTCTCAAGGCTTGGGACAGGTGACTTCGCAAGGCTTGGGACAGGTGACTTCTTAAGGCTTGGGACAGGTAACTTCTCAAGGCATGGGACAGGTGACTTCTCAAGGCTTGGGATAGGTGACTTCTCAAGGCTTGGTACAGTTGACTTCTCAAGGCTTGGGACAGGTGACGTCTCAAGGCTTGGGACAGGTGACGTCTCAAGGCTTGGGACAAGTGACTTCTCAAGGCTTGGGACAAGTGACTTCTCAAGGCTTGGGACAAGTGACTTCTCAAGACTTGGGACAAGTGACTTCTCAAGGCTTGGGACAAGTGACTTCTCAAGGCTTGTGACAAATGACTTCTCAAGGTTAGGGATAAGTGACTTCTCAGGGTTTGGGACAGGTGACTTCTCAAGGCTTGGGGCAGGTGACTTCTCAAGGCTTGAGACAGGTGACTTCTCAAGGCTTGGGACATGTGACTTCTGAAGGCTTGGGACAGGTTTCTTCTCGAGGCTTGGGACAGGTGACTTCTCGAGGCTTGAGACAGGTGACTTCTCGAGGCTTGGGACAAGTGACTTCTCGAGGCTTGGGACGGGTGACTTCTCCAGGCTTGGGATAAGTGACTTCTCAAGGCTTGGGACGGGTGAATTCTCAAGGCTTGGGACGGGTGACTTCTCAAGGCTTGGTACAGTTGACATCTCAAGGTTTGGGACAGGTGACTTCTGAAGGCTTGGGACAGGTGATTTCTCAAGGCTTGGGACAGGTGATTTCTCAAGGCTTGGCACAGGTGACTTCTCAAGGCTTGGGACAGGTGACTTCCCAAGGCTTGGGACAGGTGACTTCTCAAGGCTTGGGACAGGTGACTTCTCAATGCTTGGGACGGGTGAATTCTCAAGGCTTGGGACGGGTGACTTCTCAAGGCTTGGGACAAGTGACTTCTCAAGGCTTGGGACAATTGACTTCTCAAGGCTTGGGACAAGTGACTTCTCAAGGCTTGGGACAGGTGACTTCTCAAGGCTTCGGACACGTGACTTCTCAAGGCTTTGGACAAGTGATTCTCAAAGCTTGGGACAAGTGACTTCTCAAGGCTAGGGACAGGTGACTTCTCAAGGTTTGGGACGGGTGACTTCTCAAGGCTTGGGACGGGTGACTGCTCAAGGCTTGGGACGGGTGACTTCTCAAGGCTTGGGACAAGTGACTTCTCAAGGCTTGGGACATGTGATTTCTCAAGGCTTGGTACAGGTGACTTCTCAAGGCTTGGGACAGGTGATTTCTCAGGGCTTGGGACAGGTGTATTCTCAGGGCTTAGGAGAGGTGAATTCTCAGGGCTTGGGACAGGTGACCCCTTAGGGCTTGGGACAGGCGACTTTTCAGGGCTTGGGACAGGTGACTTCTCAGGGCTTGGGACAGGTGACTTCTCAGGGCTTTGGTCAGGTGACTTCTCAGGGCTTGGGACAGGTGACTTCTCAAGGCTTGGGACAAGTGACTTCTCAGGGCTTGGGACAGGTGACTTCTCAAGGCTTGGGACAGGTGTTTTCTCAAGGCTTGGGACAGGTAACTTCTCAAGGCTTGGGACAGGTGATTTCTCAGGGCTTGGGACAGGTGTATTCTCAGGGCTTGGGTGAGGTGAATTCTCAGGGCTTGGGACAGGTTACCCCTTAGGGCTTGGGACAGGCGACTTTTCAGGGCTTGGGACAGGTGACTTCTCAGGGCTTGGGACAGGTGACTTCTCAGGGCTTAGGACAGGTGACTTCTCAGGGCTTGGGACAGGTGACTTCTCAAGGCTTGGGACAAGTGACTTCTCAGGGCTTGGGACAGGTGACTTCTCAAGGCTTGGGACAGGTGTTTTCTCAAGGCTTGGGACAGGTGACTTCTCAAGGCTTGGGACAGGTGACTTCTCAAGGCTTGGGACAGGTGACTACTCAAGGCTTGGGACAGGTGACTTCTCAAGGCTTGTGGCAGGTGTTTTCTCAAGGCTTGGGACAGGTGACTTCCCAAGGTTTGGGACAGGTGACTTCTCAAGGCTTGGGACAGGTGACTTCTCAAAGCTTGGGACAGGTGACTTCTCAAGACTTGGGACAATTGATTTCTCAAGGCTTGGGACAGATGACTTCTCAAGGCTTGGGACAGGTGACTTCTCAAGGCTTGGAACAGGTTACTTCGCCAGGCTTGGGACAGGTGACTTCTCAAGGCTTGGGACAGGTAACTTCTCAAGGCTTGGGACAGGTGACTTCTCAAGGCTTGGGACAGGTGACTTCTCAAGGCTTGGGACAGGTGACTTCTCAAGGCTTGGTACAGTTGACTTCTCAAGGCTTGGGACAGGTGACGTCTCAAGGCTTGGGACAGGTGACGTCTCAAGGCTTGGGACAGGTGACGTCTCAAGGCTTGGGACAAGTGACTTCTCAAGGCTTGGGACAAGTGACTTCTCAAGGCTTGGGACAAGTGACTTCTCAAGGCTTGGGACAAGTGACTTCTCAAGGCTTGGGACAAGTGACTTCTCAAGGCTTCGGACAAGTGACTTCTCAAGGCTTGGGACATGTGACTTCTCAAGGCTTTGGACAAGTGACTTCTCAAGGCTTGGGACAAGTGACTTCTCAAGGCTTCGGACAAGTGACTTCTCAAGGCTTGGGACATGTGACTTCTCAAGGCTTGGGACAGGTGACTTCTCAAGGCTTGGGAGAGGTGACTTCTCAGGGCTTGGGACAGGTGACTTCTCAGCGCTTGGGACAGGTTTATTCTCAGAGCTTGGGACAGGTGACTTCTCAGGGCTTGGGACAGGTGACTTCTCAAGGCTTGGGACAGGTGACTTCTCAGGGCTTTGGACCAGTCTCGGTGAATGCCACATCCTGTCTCTGCCTGACTCGGCCTCCATCTCACCCAGTTGCTGTTGAGGCACACAAGGACGTGCAGAGACCAGAGTCCTGCAGAGGCCGGTATATACAGACACCGAGGCAGGCAGCAACATGGTGAGAAAGCGGCCAAGTCCGGCAGAGACACGATATGGCATTCACCGAAACTGGCATGCATCTCTTGAGACCATTGAAAAAAATTTGAAGATTTTCAAAATTTTCGAAAAACCATAAAGTGCTGGAAATTGTGTGAAAAACGCACAAAACCAAATTTTTTTGAAAATTTTGAAGGTGAAATTTTTCAATTTTTTTGTTTTGTACACTTTTGGGACGTTTATCTACAATTTTCTATTTTTAAAAATTTTGGTAAAATTTTAATCTTTTTAAAATTTTGAAAGTTTTAGAAGTGGTTACAAATGTCGTGGAAAAGTGAAATAACAAAACAATTCGCAATTTCCGAAAAAAATTGAAATCCTAAGTTTTTAATTTTTTTTAGTTTTGTACATTTTTTTGTTTTAGAAAATTTTGTAAAATTTGAAATTGTTTTCAAAATTCTCCCCAATCTGTAGGTGCCAGAACCGGTATCTAGATGATGCTGTCTCTGCGCAGCCTGTCTCTGAACGACCCGGCTTCTGCCGAAATTTCTCGCTGTACGATTCGTTCATACTTTGCCCCGACAGCTAACTGGTCGTCTCAGCAAGGTCCTAGTTCGACAGTCGCTGAAGCACAGAACGAGTCAAACAGAGAATGTGTGAGACAGAGATGTTAGTTCCTTGAAGTGGGTGACTGGATTCAAATCTCAGCGTGTAGACCTCAGGCCCACATCCTTCACAAAGCTATCATTTATTGACCAGAATAAAAATGCAACTATTATTTATTAACAGAATACAAACGAAACAGATGTAAATATATACGTATAAAAATTCAGACAAATCACACACAGAAAGAATTATGGATCAGCAAGCACCTCCCCCCCCACAACCTGTAGTCCTCTGCCTGGCTTGCCGCGAAGCTACTATACCTAAACGATGTGAAAATTCCTCCCTTCTTGCAACCTAAAATTAGTTCAAATACTTTCCCCATTTAAAATTAATATAACCACGCTCTACCATGTACTTTCTTTCCATCAGAAATACAAATGTAGGTAGTGTATTTTCCAAGTTCATTTTCCGTGGGTTACGAGACATTTATTTTATTTTACCAGGGTACCAGACACAAAAAATGAGCCCGGATAGCTCAGTCAGTATAGTGACTAGCTACGGGCTGGACGATCGGGGTTCGATCCCTGACGGGGGCAGAGGATTTTTCCTCTAGCCTCTGCGTCCAGATCGGCTCTGGGGCCCACCCAGCCTCCTCTACAATAAGTACTGGGGTCCTTTCCCGGGGGTAAAGCACGGCTGGGGCGTGATGCCGACCACTAGCCCCCATCTAGTGCCGAGGTCAAGGAAGAGAGGAGCTATACCTCCTCTCACCCCAAACGCCTACATGGCGTATAGTGGGACAAACTTTACTTTACTTTTACCAGACACAAAACGTTTAAGAATCCTTGCTTTAGACTACGAGTCTCCAGCAAACACTCAATCATGGAATAATACAGCTGTTCAATCAATCATCACTACAAAAAGAAACTGACAACAAAATTCAATTACTATAATTAGCCAACAGTTGCAAAACTAATGAATCTTGGTTTTATATCACCAGTTTTACTGTCAAACTCTATTTTAAGAAACATGGGCATAATTTCACACATCAGGCGAAGTTTTCAAGCAGGCAAATAAATGTAGATGAGGTAGATAATGACTGAATTACTTTAGTAGCAATCAGTGGACTTTTACAGACGTAACTGGACAGAATCAAAATGCTGTGTGTGATAAAGCTACTGGCATATGGTCTATGACCCAGATGATAGACAAGAAGTGGTGCAGTCACGTGTGTTGATGATGATGATGATCTTTTTACATTTGCAACAAAAGTGCACTGGCAATATTAGGAAATGCATGATGAGAAATAATACTGATGGTTGTACCTTTTGTAAAATTGAAAATTAAATCTATAAGGCAAAGACATATTTGTTTTACTTTTATTCTGAGGTTACTTTTTAATGCACGTGTGGAAAATTAAAGGAACTAACTAACTAACTAGATGGCTTACCGAACCCGAAGGTTCATCACCGAATTAACCAAAGCCCTCCACCGGACCCTGTCCTGGGCCAACAAAATCCAGTCTCCTTAAACTCCTATCTCCCATAGATCCCGCCTGAGATTATCCTCCCATCTACGTCTAGGTCTCTTCCCCTCGGGCTTCCCGACCAATACCCGGTGCACACCTCTTGTCCCATCCATGCGCGCTACATGCCCCGCCCATCTCATTCTTATTAACTTAATCACCCTGATGATATTTGGGGAGGAGTAGAGATTTTTAAGTTCGTCTCTCCTAGGCCCAAATATCCTCCTCAACACCCTGTTCTCAAACACTGCAATCTATGTGCCTCCCTCAGAGTGAGAGATCAGGTTTCACACCCAAACTTGAAAGAACATGATCAATATATATGTAATTTCTTCAAAAATATTTTAATAAAAATTGTTAACATTGCATATATTAATTTCAGTTTTCCCTAGTAACAATTACATATTAATGAATGCTGTATGCTGAGAATAAAATAAAATGGTATTCATCAATATATACGAGGTGCGATCGGAAAGTTTCAAGACTGTGTCAATAGAGGGCGAACCGGATGTAGTACGAGCTTCTGCCGCTAGGGGGTGCGGCCTACATTCATAGTGAATCAATGTGCCAGCCGGCATCATCGAATTAGCATGTTTCTTAGTTACGGACGTTTTGGTAGTGCATTACACCGACCCTCCTGCGATTTCGGAATGGCGTGTGCATCAAATTTTGCCAAAGACTCGCCAAAACGGCTACAGAAACCTATGAAATGCTAAAGCAAGCATTTGGGGAGTCCGCAATGGGTCGTGCACAAACTTTTGTGTGGCATTCACGTTTTAAAAATGGCCGAACCTCTGTCGATGATGACGAGCGTTCTGGACGACCATCTTCGAGCACAACGCCCGAAAATGTTACGAAGATTCGGCAGGCCATTCACGAAGATCGACGTCGTACCATCAACGACTTGTGCGACATTGTTGGGATAGGCTATGGGACCTGTCAGCTGATTCTAAAGGAAGAACTCCACATGCGACGCATCCTGTCTGAGGACCAGAAGCAGAATCGACTTCTCGTTTGTCAGGAGCTCAAAGATCTTGCAAGAACCGACCCCAACTTCCTTTCTAAGCTCCGTGTGTCTTCTTCCTCTTCCCAAAGATGAAAATTCAGCTAAAGGGAAGGAGATTTGAGACGATAGAAGAGATTCAGGCAGAATCGCAGATGGTGCTTGACAGGCTGACAAAGAAAGATTTCCAGGGATGCTTCCAGGCTTGGCAGTGGCGCTGGGATCGTTGTGTTCACTCCCAGGGGAACTACTTCGAGGGTGATGGATGAATTTAATACCTGAGATAAGTGTACGGGTTTTTATACGCGCAGTCTAGAAACTTTCCGATCGCACCTCGTATGCAATCTTTTCAACAAGAATTCATTAATCTTTAAAGTTTTTTTTTGCAATGTTATTGCATGTATTTATTTTAATTTCTCCAATGAATTCTCATGTCCATAATTTTACACTTTCCGTGTTTTTGCAACCATTTCAGAAGACTGCCTGATTAAGAGTATAAAGCAGTAAAATGAAAGCATGGTAATTACACTACGCGCCCCGACCAGTTGTTGGCTGTTCAGCTGGTCAGAAAATTATCTCCCAGTTCCTTCCTTCAGATTCTGAGGGAAACCACGAGTTATTCCGTTTATGAGATTGTCGTCTGGTGGACTTGTCGCAACACAAAAACTACCACCAGTTTTTTGTCTTCATATTTCTGCATTATTCTGCATGAGAGTACATTGCCGTTTGCTCCGTACAGCAATAACCTCACCCTTGAAACACACGGAAGTCCCGCCTGTCACTTTCCTATCTTAAGATAAGCCGAACAAGTCGCACATTCTTTCTGTTTTTTCCGTAACAGATATGGTGGTGCACTTTTGTGTTATCTGTACAGGAAATATCAAAGATTTATGATCACGACACAGGATAATGCTCTGTTTGCTTCCAGATTTTGGTTATCGGTTTGTGTAACACATCATAAACTAAAAATAACTACAGGCAACAGAATAATTATACTTCTGAAATATGTTGACCAACTAACTATATGGCTTACAGAACCAGAAGGTTCATCGCTGCTGCCGTCTTGAAACTGACATGCTTAGAATTTGGATATAACACTGTGATTTGGACAGACAAGGCACGGAAGATGAAGCTATTTTTTTACCCTAAAACATAAAATTTTGCACTCATGTGCCAAACTCGCAAGAAAATGGTTAAATTTGTCAGATTTTGAATCAGACTAGACAAACAAAACCAAAAATAAATTCAATTTTTGACTGACCACTGCAGTATAAGAACTTTGAACACAATACGCCCTCGCTGAGCATGTATACTGATGTAAATAACTGAAGATGGTGGATCAGGAAGGTGCAGGCACAGTATAAGTAGCTGACACTCTGCTCTGTGAACATGTGAGGTACATCAAAGTGAACGTAATGATCATCATACCACGAAGACACGTGGGTAAATGGAACTCCCAGGGAAATTTCGTTGAAACCTGCTGGGCTCGATGGGCCCAGAACTTCCCTCGTCTCGATTCAAGCCCTGGACACAAACCCTTTACTCATTCACTGAACAATTTGAGTCTTTGATATGAAATTTGCCTAAAATAAACAAATTCCACTACACCAAACAATATACAATGTTGGGAAATAATAAAACCACATATACTGGCATAAATAGAGCAATACTATTTTAAATATTTATAACTAAGACTTATCGAAGCCGTCCAGTTGTTACGTGCAGAGTTTGTTGTGACAGGTCTCACGCAGCCTTACTCCTTGCGTTTCACTTCGTACTTTCTCTTTGAGGATATGCGCATGTAAATCGAGCCGTGTTCTTCTGTGTCAGTGGTGACCCTTATATCAGAGGTGCCTGGTTGCATTGTAAAGCAATGTGTCTCTTGTGGATACTTGGTCGCAAATTCTTCATCCTGTAAAAAGAAGTACACATGGTTGAAAATTGAAGGTTTCTGATGATGGTGTGTTATAATCTGAAAAATTTATTTTTTTGTGTTGTCCATTATCAAAATTATAAATAAAATCACAGCGCTTCAGAAACCAGAATCTGCTTTAACTTTCGGGTGAAACAAGGAAAAAGACAGAAACCCTATCTGTTGGGCCCCCTGGTTGAGTGAGCTGGAATTTCTGTCCCTTTTCTTATTCTATCTTAAGACTGAAGTAAAATCTAGCTTCTGAAGAATTACGATTTTACCTATAATTTAAACCAGTGATATTCAACCTGGGGTACGCGAAGACATCTTAGGGGGTACGTGAAATTTAAAAAAAAAATATTATTTTATGATAAACACTGAATAATCAGTAATGTGATTTATTTAATTTATTTTATATGTAGATTATATACTATGTATAACTTGAATTATACACCAATAACTTTGGGGGTACAAAGTTGAAGAGAAATTATATCTGGGGGTACGTGAACAAAATTTGTTTTCATTATAAGCAACTATCTACTCATGATCAATTGATAAATAAAAACACAGACATATTAAAATAAACCGAGAATAACTAATGGTGAATAAACCACATCTTCAGCCAACATTTCGAGAATAATCTCTGCTCTCATCAAGACTGCGAGCGCACTACAAAGGATCAGATTTGTTACACAGCAGCTCTGAGGATGAACGTTGGCAGAAGATATGGTTTATTCACCATTCAGCCACCTGGCGCGGCATGTACCCCGAGAGTCCTTCATCAACTTCAGTCGCCGCGAAAGCTTCACTTTTTACATGAGAATAACTAACCTCAACATTACGGTTAAATTTCCTTCATAAAAGCTGTAACAATTATACTAAGATGACTTAGTTGCTAGGTTTTATTTGCGTAAACATAAATATGGGAGTGGCATCGAGAGACTACTGTACATTCTACTGCTCATACACGCAGTCACCTTAAGGTGTAACAAATCTCACCCCCACTTTCAGCTCCAAATCAACCAATGCATCCCAGGGCTTGATACAATTGAGCTTATCCTCATCATCAGGCTTGATTTTTTGCACCAGCTCAACAACAAAAGTGCAGCCTTCCTGGTCATCATCTGTGTCGTTAAGTTCGATGGTAAACTCATCTGCAACAGAAAAAGATTAAGGCACAAAGTGACAAATATGTATCAATCAAGATTTTTTTTTAATATAAGCTGTGTGTAAATTACTGACAAATCATTCTGAAAAACTGCATTTAAAAGTCTCCTAACAGAATTCAAAGGTTAAACAGTGCTATATGCATGCATTTATTTAATTTAAATTTCTTCTTCTTTTTTCAGTTTAACAATGTTTTCTACATATTCCGGTACCCTTTACGGGTCTCCAACTTTTTAGTTGGCTTGATCTATGGACATTTGGTAGGACTCCTTGGACGAGGGATCGGCCCATCGCAAGGCCTCTACCTTTTAATTTTATTTAAAAATTAATTGAATTTCCTTACTCCCATCAGACAACCAGTTCCACCAGGTCAAGATCACTTCCTTCTATATCCTTTCCAATTCATTTCTCGTTAATCATGCTATAATTTGACGATACATGATATCAGCTAATGCCAGCAGCATCAAGTAAACCACAAACTACCAAGTAATTATGTAGACAGACTGAGATGGGGGCACCATTATATACGGCAAAATAATGGAAGTGGTCACAGACAGTTTCAAGATGTTACCTCAGGTACAATCTGTTATGCGATTACATAGAATAGTTAAGTGTAAATGTAGTACATCTTCTAGTCTTTGTGCGAAGGATCGGTAGGATAATCATGTGTTTAACTACCTCTCTTCTATTAGAACGTGAAATTTCAACACTGCTAATAACAAAACCAGTCAAAATACAACGCTGATCCAATTAAATTCACTTCACATCCTCACAACTTCTTAATATCCATCTCATTATAAATTTTCCAGTCCCTACTTGGTCTTCCAAATGGTCGTGTTTCAGAATGTTACCTCACAAAATTCTGTTTGTATTTATTGTCTCTCACAACTGAACCACGCGTTCGGTCCATCAAGACCTTACTGCAACCTGTATAATTCACAACATTCTATATAATATCTGCCTGCCATTCTCAACTTAATTCAGTCAACACAATTGCACTGAATTATCTGTGACTGTGACTCAGTTTGCATCCTCCACTCAACATACTCACCACAGAGGTTTTCCAGTTCCAGACAGAACGTCTGTGAAACCCAAGGAGAAGAGCCTATGTTCCTCCCCTGGAGCCCACTCAAGTTGTCCAGGTTCTTGTGGCACATGTCCAGCCGATGGTATTCATTTATGAATTCCTCGTATGTCCTGCAAAATTCGTCTTATTTCGTCACCCCTCACATTATCGAATATCATGTACTCAAACACTTTGCTTTGTCAGTCCGGTCACATTATAAACATAAATTTCTGGCAATAATTTGTAGTTAATTTAATTTCTTCACGTGAAGATGTTCGTGCTTTCGCTACGTTTATATCAGATCAGTACAATTATTTACGGCACAGCTGTTATTTACGCTTTACAAATGTTACAGCTGTTTCTGCCTCATAACGGAGTTCTGTGCTATGTATACAGAATGTTCTGTGAAACGCGTGCCAAACTTTAGGATGTTACTGTACAAGTAATTTTGAATAAAAAATGCTGCATCATCAAATGTCTGATTAATAACCATTACATCACTGAGCATTTCAATGCGCATACATGAATGTAGCTGAAAAGTTCTAAAGTTAATAATTGGACATATTGGTCTTCTTATACCCTTTTATCTCCTACGTGGCGCATAGGGGCCTCCTTTCGGAGACTTCTGATTTTTTTTAGACATTTGTTAGGGACTTCTTGGACAAGTGATCAGACCTTCCCAAGGCCTCTACAAAAGACGTGGGTGAGAAATGGGTGCTGAGTTTTTCTTACGAAACATCTTGTTCATGCTCATAAGGTTCTTTTATGTGCCGTAAATCTACGACATGGGACCGCGTGCTTTACTTCCCTTCTAGAGGAAGTCGTGCTACGGATTTTTATCACCCTTAAAATTCCATCGACCTCGGCCAGGTTTGAACCTGCAAACCTTGGGTCCAGTGGCAAACATGCTACCACTAGACCACCGAGGGCGACATGATAGGATGGTAGGAGTAGCAAAGATTCGCGTATTGTTTAACTGGAATAAAGTCTGGTGTAAAGTAGCGTTTATAACTACAGTACCAGATGGAGGCAGCAAGGACCCCTGAAACGTAGGTAAACTTCTACCAGACTACACGGCGCAACAACCCAGAAGACAGCCATCTTCAGACTCGCCACCGTGAAAACCTCGAAACCTACAAGCATTTATGTTTACTCACCAGACATTACAGTCTTGGCTCTGTGGATCTAGAACCCATATTTTCCTGTTGTCCTCTTCGATCTTCATAATATTAATGCAGCAGGAGTGATACTTTTCTGTGTCACGTGGGTCCTGAAACAAAGTAGACTTGTGAACTCCCGTCTCTTCTACTCTACTACCAGTTGTCAGGATTTATACATTTCGCTTTCGCAGTTGCAGTCCACAGCTGTCTGTCCAATTCAGGCTGTTAACCCTCCAGGGACTAAATTTGTGTATCGGTCGTGACACAATTGTCTGTTATTCCCTTTTGCTTTGTTGTAAACTTCTATTTAACTAATTCTAAAGCCACTTTTATCCATTTCCATCAGCAATTTCACTGTACTGGATGCCGACACATACCTTGTATTGAAAGGATGAGCCGAATTGGATTTGCACCACACGGTGCGATGCATAATTTACACACGAGATTAAACAGGAAAGTGGTTCATACAAGGCTTTAACATATAAATCTTAAGAAATTTGGTATTGATGATACGGACTGGATTTAACTCATGGGAAATGGAATCCAGGTTTAGGCATAGGAGTTTCTGTAGAAGGATGTTTTTCAGGGTAAGGTATTCCATGAGCAACAAGCAACTGGTTATTGAATCAGTCAAGAAATCCCATAGTTTTTGGAACAAACAAAAAATCCTAAGCCAATTCCTAAGATTTATTTTAATATTATCCTCCCATTTAGGTCTCTAAAGCAGTCTCTTTTCCTATAGTTCTATATTCTTAATTTTAAAATGTGCTTCACATTTCTACCCTGCACCTTACATGTTCTTAAACCATCTTCTTAGCACGGTTATTTTAACAATATTAGGCGACAATACAAATTATAAAGTTCTGCATTCTTCTTCCTTCGCTCTAAAACCGAGTGTGGATCTTTGCCGCCTCCTTTCGGAAGTTTCTTAGTCTTTTAAGTGTGCATTTGTGAGTAGTGAGTGACAGGTCCACTGCCTCTGCATAATTCCTACTCAATCCTGATTTTGTCTGCCAGAGCCATCTAGTAGAGTATCAGGAGAGACATGGGTGAGAAATGGCCGCTGAATTTTGCTTATGAAACATCTTGTTCATGCTCGTGTGGTTCTTTTACATGCCGTAAATCTACGACATGGGAATGCCAGGTTTACTTCGCCTCTGACAGAAGTTGTGCTACGGATTTTTATCACCCTTAAAAATCCAATGACCTAGGCCAGGTTTGGACCTGCGAACTGTGGGTCCAGTGGCGAGCGCGCTAACCAATAGTCCAATAAGGGCAACAAAGCTCTGCATTATGTTAGAATATTGTTGTTGGTAATTTTTTCTCAAACAGGCAGTTTGTAACAGAAAAGAGGCTACTATTCTAAAACTATCTCGTGAAGTAGAGACCTACCTTCTTAATGCAGCAGAGATCGGAACCATTTTGGAACGAAGTTAACATGATGTCAAACAGGTTGTCAGGCATGCTGTCTTTCCCGAGCTTAATCCTTTCCACCACTCCTCCTGTGAAGCTCTGAATTGCATCTGTCCAGAAACCTCCCTCAAGACCCTCATAAGATCCGACCCACCTGCAAGGAGAGCCAATAAAATATTTTTGTTGTGGTATCTCCTTCCCGACCGCCACGGTGGTCTAGCGGTTAGAACGCTGGCCTTGTAATCCTGGGGTCTAGGGTTCGATTCCCGGCGGTGCCCGAATTTATAACTTGTGTTGGGCAAGGCCATGGTCTCGGAAACACAGAGTTTTCCTCTGGGGCTTCCCCGGTTTCTCCGTGGCACTCCATACACACTGAAGAAGGCAATGGCAAACCACTTCTGTATCACCTGCTTAAAAGACATATATGAACAGGTCCCAGTCCCAGAAAAGGACGGAATGATCCTGTTCATAATGTCACCAACCTCCTGTAAAGGAGACGGCGTAATAAAGAATAAATAATATTTACACAAACAGACCTTAACTGCTTTCTTTGCCAACCTTTCCACTTCATAATCAAGAATTGTTAAATAAATCAACAAAGAAATAAATAATCCATAGTCCAGACAGAAGTTGTGCGGATAATACTCACTTTGCATAAGCCTTCTCAAGGAGGATCCCCCAGTACTCATTGTCCTCAACATTGTGTATGAAAACAAGAGCCCCGTCTCTTGTCGGCACTGCATCACTGTCGAGCTTGATGCTCCGCCTGTGCGGCCCTGGGTGCCAGAAACTGTTGAGTTCACAGTTATCATGTTATAACAGTAACATGCCAGTTCTAAAACAATAAACAGTCAATCTGCTTCTAAGTTCATAATCCAAATGGTTGTTATGTTTCCTCTTGCAAAGTATGTGGAAACTAGAGTCTCCGTCAAAATTTGGTGCTGACTGTGAAGTACATGTAATGGTTACTGAATAATTCCAAAGTGTAACTGCGAACTATTAAGCAGTTAATAAGAGCAAATTCTTTCCACTTTCTGTTATCATAACTTACAATTGGCTCATATTAGGCCCTTATGGCTTATTATATCACAGAAACATAAAATTATCAAATTATGCCTGTAACGTAACATGTTAAGAAAATTTTTCAGTTATGTTTCTCACGTGGAAGAAATGTATTTTGTCCCATTTGCCCAAACCACATATGTAACACGCTAGTAGTGGCACAAATCAGCATGGCCATTATATTGGTATTACTCCTATTTAGGTTGTGAAAGCAATGATTGATTTAAGCTGGCAAATGACTGAATTCAATGACCAGAGTTCATGACGATGATGTACCACGTGGCGCCATGACAAGGAATTTGGAATGAAGCTGATCAGCACAAGACGACAGGACATCGCGCATCTTCTTGGGGCCACATATTTTTCCTGGCCGTCTATAACGACCTGAGACTCGAAAGTGCCTCGTGTGACAACTGTGAGAAAGTACAAATGTAGGTCGTCCAATAAAGGCAATGTTCATACCAAGTTTCATGAAAATCCATCAACTGGTACAAATGTTAATGAAGGGAGCCTCATCATGTATCTATCTTTAATTTGTAAAGTACAAGAAGTGGGCTAAAAATAGATTACATTTATTGACGCCGAATAAGCAGACATAAAATATGATAACGTCTAATAGCGTAAGGTGGTGGAACTCCTCACCTAAACTCTAGTTCTGAGCCATTTACTTGAACCACTTCATTGTAAGCTTCCTGGTTGCTTTCCTGTCTCAGACTTTCTATAGCAGCTGCCAGCCAACAGTTCCCTGTAATAAAGTCCCACTTTACTGCACTGTTAGTTTTATCTGCCTTAGTTAAGTAAACGCTGACATGGAATATACAAATATTTCTAAATTCTTTCTTGGAAATTGTTTATATCTCATCTGAGATTTATTTATTGTGATAAAAATCTAATTTTACTGTACATACCACACTGATGTCAAAAACTGCTTTTATTAAATATTCAACAAGTGAAAATTGTCAGAAATAAAAGTTGTAAAACGTGACAAGATTTTTGACACCTTGTGTCAATTGTTCTTTGTTTGATGAGCTGTGTTTGAAAAAAGAAAAAAGGGATAAGTCTGTTTCGAGTTTAATATAATTGTCTAAAATGAACTAAAATTAAATTTGCCTGGATAATTATATTTTAGTCCCTGAATGACGCATCTCGTCAAAATCTGATCAGTAGTTTTGGAAATAGATTTTATGCACTTTGTGCAAAGAACGCTAAAAATATCAGAATCTACTTCTGTACCAATCCCTCCGACATGTCTAAAGGAGAGACACAGGAAGAAACTTTCCAATATTACTCGCAGCCAGATGTGCCACGACACGAGGCAAACCACAAAACAACTTACAAATGACCGTCACCTCAACCATTTATCTGAACTGGTTATTCCGCTGAAAACATTATGGAAAACTTCTGCTAGAGGTTTAATTCTCAGTTTCTTTTCACCCCTTCTCAAAAGCCTCACAGCATTGCAATGTGGTAGTCACGCCTACCTATCTCCCCCTGCTGGAATCTCGTTCTTCTATCGCTATGGAAAACAGCATCTGCGTTGATTTCCTGCACGAAGGAGAAATGCATGTCAACGCATTGGTACTGACACAAAGAGTGGCTGCAACTTTTCTCCTAAACTGAATATAGAAGGCTGTTCAAAGAAAAAACAGATAATCCTAATTTATGTAATGCAAAAATGAAACTGTGACGCAGGCTGAAAGCTACATAAATTCTCAGTGGCATGTTACACTCTTGAATGAAAAGATAAATGACAATAGGATCATCTATTATTCCCTTTTCACTCCTCGAGCAAAGGTGCCTCCTTTTTTTGAGGTTTCTTGATCTATTAATTTGTGAGGAATCCTTGGACGAGTGATCAGCCCATTGCAAGGCCTCTACCTGTACACAGGACAGCACAACACAGAAAAACGCCAACAAACATCCATGCCTTGAATGGGATTCGAACCCACGGTCACAGTGTCCAAGTGCATGAGACCACGCCTCACCACGTTGGTAAACTTCTATCATATTACTGTACAGTGTGAATATGATGAGTACAAAGATGGCCGTCTTCTAGGTCATAACACTGTGTAATCTGATAGAAGTTTACCAATGTTTCAGAGGTCCTTCCTGCCTCCATCATCAGGGTAGCAAGAATCTCTGTAATACTGGTAAACTTCACACAGTGTTACAACCACGAAGACAGCCATCTAAAAATTACGATGACCAAGAGAGAATAAAACGAGAATATCAAATGAATTAGAAGGGCAGAGACTTTAAAAGCCTAATTGTTTGAGCAAGTGACAAGAATGGTAGATTACATCATGAAATTTACTATCAACAGTGTACCACTATTTTGAATGAAAGGGAGACATTTAAAGTATCATTAAAAAGATTCCCAAATACACATCTTTCATTCTGTCGATGAATTTCTACAGTTTAAAGAGGACTAAATCCTTTTTAGAGGTTATGTTACTTATATGGTCTGCTGTATAACAATAAATTCATGGTAAAACTTTAATGTTTGTAAATCTTAATTAATAATGTAAATTGTACTCATTGTATGTTTTATACTTTGTGACTTATTGCACATTCTATACTCAGTCTGACTAATGCCTGCATCCATGGAATGTGTATTTATGTAAGAGAATGGGGAAAATATTTTTGAATCAGCAGCAAGAGAAATGACTGGATGGTTCTGTAACTGATATAAAACACTTTGAGAGAATTATGAAAAAATGGAGGCAGATGATGTTAGCATTTTTGTTATCATCATTAATACTGGGTACACATCACAATCATCTAATCTCATTTGAGGCTGTATAATCTCATAAAGAAGCATCATTAAATAAACATAGAATCAATCAAGAGTAATGGGAAAAAAAAGATGTAGTAAGAGAAATAAAATTTTACCTTTACGCTCCTCCATGAAAATGGCACATCTTTGGATCTGTAGACAGGGAACTCCTCAATTACTTCCTGGAAGTGTATTAAATAGATTCAGATTCAAACCCTATCAAAATCAGTACTTTATGCTGACTATCCTTTCAGGTAGTTTAGAAGTATTACAACATAGCACTCATTTTCATTTTTGGGATGAATAGTAACAGTTAATTCTAGTGTAATGTTGTGGATGTTGATGCACTGATTACAAATTGTTTATTGTTAAATTTCATCAAGAGAATCTCAAGAAGACAAAACAATTATCTAATAGTTAGCTATGGTTAAACAGGTATAACTGAAATGTCTCACACAGATTCTAAATAGAACTGTAACAACAATTAGTCCTGGTAAGAACTTATGAAGCCTATTTGCTTCATATGATTCAATCTATAGGTTATGGTGAGGCTAACAACAATAAATTATATGACTATACAATTTAGTGAAATATTTCTGTGCATGATTCCACTAATATCAGATTCTAATTACATTAAATCTGTCAGATATTGCCCTCAAATTTCGTACTGTCGTCATGTTTGTAATTATTTACATTATGAATGACATACTTCATGTTATCTTAATGACCTGTCAAAATACCAACCTTTAAGACGCTTAGCTCCAGTGGTTCATAATTACCATGAAATCGAAAACTAAACACGTTTCATACGGTTGCTATATTGTTTTCCATTCTGCATAAGAATTATCTCAACAAAACTTGTAAATTATTACTAAACAACATTTCGTGGTCCTACACAAAGTTACGTCAGTGCTGTTGCAAGCTCATAGGTTGGCACGGCTTTCTTGTTGCCAACTTTCAAAAACATCCGTAATTTGCATAAAGAGTTATTATAGTGACTGAAGCACGGACGAGATAATGTAAGGAAAGGAGACTAAGTAATAAATTTTGGGATTACACTTTTCCTTTCGCACAAAACAATTGCCGTTTTCCTGAATTCCATATTCAAAGCACTAAAATGCTTCGCTTGAATGTCCCAAGACAAACTCACTTCCTAGGCCGCAACTTGACTACTGAATGTTCTCATAACGTGCTAACTGAACAAGGTTGTGCACTCACCATCTCTGTTCCTCAGGGCTCGTCAGAAGACTGAACAGCGTCTCTGATTATATCCCAATTTGCTGTACTTATCTTATCGATCCGTGGTACGTATGGGTGCAATGCCTATGTAGCAGGTTAGCTAATTTTCCAGATGGATTATTTATATTTGTATTGAATTTGGTGGCAATTGCTCAACAAATGTAATAATTTTCTGGTTCTTGGATTATACGAGGTCTGACACAAAAATAACGAGACGTAACTCTTTTATGAACATAATCACAAAAATTAAATGTGATCACCCTCGAAATAGTTCCCTTCGGAGTTGACACACACAGATGCATACGATGTTGCCACTGAGCACGGATTGTAATTTTCTTCTGACTCTTTCGCGAAATTTTTTCAAAATTTCGACATAATACTGTTGATTTACCGTCTGGCTGTTGGGGACCAACTTTGCTAATACACGTGTACGAGACATACAATCTTCAATGCAAGCCTCAGTCAATACCTTGTTCCAATTTACAATATGACATTTTTCGACCTCACTATTATTGATTGCCTTGTTATAGGACCATTCTCGTTATTTTTGTGTCAGACATCGCATTTCCGCTATTGTCAATACGATAAAAACCTCACAGAACAGCAAAACGCTAAGATTTTTAAAATACAATATTATATATTATGTATTATTGCGTCTTAAACATTGTAAATATGCCACAAAAGTGTGTCCTTCTGTTGTAATTTACATGGCTAGCATTACAGCACAGTACAATATGCACCGAACACAAAATGTTAGCTAATTTCTTGTTCGCCTGCGTCCGTCATGTCGATGTCGTAAATCGATAGATCGATTGAACACTTAAAACATGGATTATCGTAAATCGAACTTTCGAAAACTGAAGACCGCCCTCATGATAAGAAAATAACTTGTTTACTCAGTAATAAATTATTACAGTTTTAAGGAGCTGATATGACATAATGAAGAATTTGTCTATGCGTTGTTTGATATCTGACGTCAGCCAAGTTGGGAGTGTTGTTTGCTTTTGTGTTGGAGAATGCAAATAGACTTACACCTTAATACAACCAGTGGGTGTCTTCGACATCCAATGAAACAACCAACCATGAACCACTTCGCCAAGGGATTCTATCATAGTTTGTTACCGAAAAGTAGGAATCTACAGTGGATTAAATATTTAACTAGGATGTGAAAATGAATACAAGATGAATGATGATAGGGATACTTCGTGGAAAACCAAGGAAGAGATGGGAGGATAACATTAAGATGGATCTTAAGCAAGTACTTTGTGTGCATGAGAGGTGGATGGAAATGGCTAATTATCGTTTTAAATATCGCGCGCTCATATTAGCATCTTTTCGTCCTGATGATGGAGGCAGGAAGTATCACTGAATTTTTTTTTATAAATTTAAAAGTGATTTAAGGGGACTAGAATAATCGATTAGAACTGAAAGCCTGTGGAAACAAGGGAGACCGAAGTTACATTGAACGTCGCTATATCCGTCGGCCACTTCTTTAAGATTGTAATAAAACTCTGGTCTGCTTGTAGGTAATAAATCTTCCTTATCCGTTTATTGCACATAATACCTGCATTATCTTACTACAGATAATTTCGTTTATCAGAATCGTGTTTATTTCCCAGAACCAAGACGATTTTGTAATTTTATTTTCAAGACTTCACAAAGAAAGATATCGAGTGTTTATGTTTCTCCCTCGTACATAATGTTTGAATAAAGATACGGTTTTTCACGATACATGTCAGTATGCCTCGCACTTCTTAATTGCCTACCATCAATACAACCTATACCTTACAACCTATTCAATTCGGTATCTTACGAGCCCTATTCAATGTAAAAGAAATTTCGTTTTGCATTGCAATAATTTTTTTTAAAATAACATGAACTATCGAGACACGTAATTTGATGAATAACTTACGAAGAAAGGGCTAGAGTTTAAATCTATCGCCAGTCTGCTGTTTATTCTGGGGGAAAAACTCTAAGACAGGCCTCAACATTCGTAAATCCTCTTCGTCACGTCATGGATTAGTTCACCCTGGCTACACCGATCCGTCTACCCGAAGGTTTCTGTTAAGATATCTTCTCATGGGCAAAAGTTTAATTTTAGAACGCTGGAAATTCGCCCTTATGTCTCTCTCCTTGCTACAGCGAGCTAAATTTCCCAGAGGTTACGACCAAGGAATAGATTTGCTGGTAGAACTGCTACCGACAAGCTGTAGGTTCTGTTTGGGGCCCAGTCTCACAGCCAAAATGGAAACTGCGACCCTTACCATCGGGGTGAAGTGGCCGGGGGCGTGAAACTGATCACTCACTTCCATCTAATGATGTTGCATCAGCGAAGTTTAATAATAATTATTATAAAATGTGGTTCGATTGAAAAACATTTTTTTAAAAGAAAAAATATACACCGAACGGAAAAGAGTTTCCTGTCCTTGTCAGAAGAAATAAAGATGAACTACGAAA
This sequence comes from Zootermopsis nevadensis, assembly GCF_977971745.1. Classification (NCBI taxonomy): domain Eukaryota; kingdom Metazoa; phylum Arthropoda; class Insecta; order Blattodea; family Termopsidae; genus Zootermopsis; species Zootermopsis nevadensis. Next base: position 10,563,177 of record NW_028259154.1, on the reverse strand, counting down.
ATCTTCATTCAGAATAGCTGGGCTCGAACCACATTCCTCCTGAATTTGAATCTGGTACGATCCAACTGGAGTTCTCACTCCGTTGTGATACCAAAGGTGGGTGGGACAGATGTCTGCAATTACACACGCACGTGGTGTTGGGATTAGGAACGAAGGCTAGTGTAAAATAAAACAACCTTGAAATCTGTTTATTTCCGCGCCCGCTGTGTGTCGCTACACGCGGCACATTTCACGTAAACCCGAGCCATTACTAAATGCGATGCTTACGAGGTGCGATCGAAAGGTTTCAAGACTGCGCGTATAAAAACCCGCACACTTATCTCAGGTATTAAATTCATCCATCACCCTCGAAGTAGTTACCCTGGGAGTGAACACAACGATCCCAGCACCGCTGCCAAGCCTGGAAGCATCCCTGGAAATCTTTCTTTGTCAGCCTGTCAAGCACTATCTGCGATTCTGACTGAATCTCTTCTATCGTCTCAAATCTCCTTCCCTTTAGCTGAATTTTCATCTTTGGGAAAAGGAAGAAGTCACACGGAGCTTAGAAAGGAAGTTGGGGTCGGTTCTTGCAAGATCTTTGAGCTCCTGACAATCGAGAAGTCGATTCTGCTTCTGGTCCTCAGACAGGATGCGTCGCATGTGGAGTTCTTCCTTTAGAATCAGCTGACAGGTCCCATAGCCTATCCCAACAATGTCGCACAAGTCGTTGATGGTACGACGTCGATCTTCGTGAATGGCCTGCCGAATCTTCGTAACATTTTCGGGCGTTGTGCTCGAAGATGGTCGTCCAGAACGCTCGTCATCATCGACAGAGGTTCGGCCATTTTTAAAACGTGAATGCCACACAAAAGTTTGTACACCACCCATTGCGGACTCCCCAAATGCTTGCTTTAGCATTTCATAGGTTTCCGTAGCCGTTTTGGCGAGTCTTTGGCAAAATTTGATGCACACGCCATTCCGAAATCGCAGGAGGGTCGGTGTAATGCAGTACCAAAACACCCGTAACTAAGAACCAAATGCTAATTCGATGATGCCGGCTGGCACACTGATTCACTATGAATGTAGGCCGCACCCCTAGCGGCAGAAGCTCGTACTACATCCGGTTCGCCCTCTATTGACACAGTCTGGAAACTTTCCGATCGCACCTCGTATATTTCGGACCGTGTTTTGGCTTACCGTTGCGTAAACAGCTACATTCTCGAAGAGAAAGTTAGATTGTGAATGAAAGGTCATTGAAGCAGGTTTTTTTCCGGGTTATTCGGTTTCCACCTGCTAATCGCCGTCACAGTGACCGCTTGGTCACTGGGATCGTGAGTTCGAATCCCACTGGCTCCGTTAAGGACATGCTCAGGCGATATGGGATTTGTAGCGATTTCTAACTCCAAAGACTAAACTTACGAGGTAAATATTCTGACTTGTTTGGTAATAATTTTAAGTTTCTATGGAGTACAATAGCGTAATTTACTATAATCACTGGCCAATCTACTCACACGACTTTTGATTGTTATCACGTCATCTCTAAGATTGGCATTTGTCCAGGTCACAATTTACTGCTTTATATATTGAAAGCAATTTTAGTTTACCTCAGAACTGATGTTTATAGCACTCAAAATAATGACACATATTAACGATATAAATCTTATAGAGCTGAAATATTATACCATTTTGCAATTCACCTTCAAAATATGGAGGCAGCATGTTCTTGCACAAAAAAATGGAATAAAGTCAACCAAAACGTCATATTGTGGAGCAGTCCAGAAAACCGCCATCTTCTTTTGACCCATTGCAACCTTCCATATTCTTATCTACTTACAATAATTATTGTGGACCATCCTCTAATCTAATATCATGCTACATAACCTCATCTTAAGGAACAAAATGGTGAATAACCATGTAATCAATCAATCAATAAAGAAGGAGAATTAGAAAAAATTACGATAGAGAAAGAAAATAATAAAAAAATCAGTTCATGAAGACAATTAAAGAAGACTCAATGAAAACAGGAAACCGTGGTCTAGCGGTTAGAACGATGGCTTTGTAATCCTGGGGTCTCGGGTTCGATTCCCGGCGGTGCCCGAATTTATAACTTGTGTTGGGCAAGGCCGTGGTCTAGGCAACACGGAGTTTTCCTCCGTGGCATCCCAACAATTACTCCATTCACACACAGAAGAAGGCAATGGCAAACCACTTCTGGATCATCTGCCAAGAACGTATATGAACAGGTCCCAGTCCGAGAAAAGGATGGAAGGATCCTGTTCATATGGACCTGTCGTCAGACAGAACACTAAATAATATTAAGATGAGGTGGTCTAGCGGTTATAACGCTGGCCTTGTAATCCTGGGGCCTCGGGTTCGATTCCCGGAGGTGCCCGAATTTATAACTTGTGTTGGGCAAGGCCGTGGTCTAGGCAACACGGAGTTTTCCTCCGTGGCATCCCAACAATTACTCCATTCACACACAGAAGAAGGCAATGGCAAACCACTTCTGGATCATCTGCCAAGAACGTATATGAACAGGTCCCAGTCCGAGAAAAGGATGGAAGGATCCTGTTCATATGGACCTGTCGTCAGACAGAACACTAAATAATATTAAGATGAGGTGGTCTAGCGGTTATAACGCTGGCCTTGTAATCCTGGGGTCTCGGGTTCGATTCCCGGAGGTGCCCGAATTTATAACTTGTGTTGGGCAAGGCCGTGGTCTAGGCAACGCGGAGTTTTCCTCCGGGGGCTTCCCCGATTTCTCCGTGGCATCCCAACAATTACTCCATTCACACACAGAAGAAGGCAATGGCAAACCACTTCTGGATCATCTGCCAAGAACGTATATGAACAGGTCCCAGTCCGAGGAAAGGATGGAAGGATCCTGTTCATGTAAAGGAGACGGCGTAATATAGAAGAATAATGAAAACTGGATGTGCACGACATAATTTATTTCATACTGTACTGCTGTAGTGAACAAATATACATATATACACAAAAAAAACATTGCATACATGTTTCCAGCATTGTTGATGTTTTAAGTCTCTTGTTTCTACAGTCTGATAAATTAAGGTTGTACGATTGGAACAACGACAACAACAACAACAACAACAACAAAGATGCAATCACTCTCTCTGACTGATGCGATCAGCCAGTCAGTGTTCAGATCTTATTGGGGGCTCAGTTCCAGTCCTGAACACTGATTAGCTCATCAGAAGATGCTAACTTTATCCGGGAATATTTTATTAGAGTCGGTCTCAGTTTCCTATTCTGTTATCTTCAACTGTTTTGATTCATTTCATGATTTATAGCAACATTTCAAAGACAGTATTTCGTACTAGAATTTTCGAACCAAGTCTTCTGCTTGAACACCGTTATAAAAAAAGAGAGCTGTTAACCTATAAGCCGAACTATGAAGTGAATCACGATAGCTCAGTAGATAACGTGATCGACTTTCAAGTGGATGACGGATCTATACCAAATACCAAGTTCTGTATTGCATTGTTCCCTGTATGCTTTCAGGGCGACAGAGGGCATATTTACCTGTTATTACAATAATATATATAAGACAGGTACCCTGGTCCTCCAGGTTGGGGGGTTGGTCGCAAGGCTAACAACCTTGCACCGTAAAAAGGAAGATGTTTCGAAACCTCGATCAAAGCTTCGGACAGAGGAGAATTGAGGAGGCCATGGATCGAATACGGACCGGAGAGCCATGGAAGATAATTCTGTGTGCTAAATATTTATATTTTGAATCTTTCTCACTTGCATGATTTGAAGAAAACATGATTATGGGAGCTAATTATCAGCAAAAGCACTTTGCCCAAACCACTTTAAAAGATATTTAAGTGAAGTGATAAGTATTTCTATGGACTCACTTAATATACTCAACATTCCCTAAATAGTTTACGTGTTTCCTCAAAATACGGGAAAATGTGACGAGCCAATGGGAATCTCTCTTGAACTTGTTTCTACATGGCTTCCCCCAGTGGAAAATTTTTAAAATAAAACCAATTTAAACTTTTAATGCCGATTAATTATTTCTATAACAGATTCCTCAAAAGATTTTAGTATATCAGTAAAAAACTGCCCCACTTTACTCCATATAGCCACTTGGGGAGAGAGCTCCTACTCATTAACCTCAGCACTAGATAAGGATGAGTGGTTAGCGTCATGCCCCGGCCGGCTTTACCCCCAGGAAAGAACCCCTGTGTCCATTGGATAGGAGGCCGGGTGGGCCCTAGAGCAAAATTGTTTAAAAAATTACGTATGATCAAAAGGGTAAACAGAAAATGGTTTTACACCCCTCAGTCTTACTGTCAGTTTTTTCAATGTAGGAGTTAATTAAATGGACATCTTATTAGAGCAGTGAGAAATTAAATATTTTATTTGAAACTCAGAGGTTAAGATGAAAATTAAAAAGAGCCTTTTCCTCTTAAAATTTGATCAATACTAACTCTGAAATTTTAGGAGACGAAATAAACGAGCAGAAAATGGTTGAAAAATAATCAGATCGAGTCCTAAGTATCTTCACCACAGACAGAAAACCCAGTTTCTGACTTGAGGTCCTCTCTTTTACACGCAGATACACCTTTCTCCGTCGTGTCGATTATATGTACAAATAATTAATTTTTTAACACATACAGAGACGTGGATCAGACAAAGACAGTGATTGCTGCCAATTCCAACACAAATAGAAATACATCGCGACCACAAGCGTCACATAAGTCTGTGCTCTTATATTTACAGTAGACGAACAAAATAGAACATTTTAGAATTATCAGTTCTCATATTCACTGAAAGTCCTTCTGACAACATTTATCAAACTTTGATATATAAAAAAAATTGTCGTTGGTCAAAGAGAAATATTTTCCAAATGACGTGACAATTGTAGATTGACGACTATGTGAGTTACCTCTGTCTTAACCCTAATTGAAGCATTTTTTAAGCAGACAATCTGCGTTACATTAATATTTCACGTCAGCGTCGATTATTTTCCACTTGTACGAAGAGACATGAGTCCATGCGTTCTCTTCTTGATATGAAATTCTGATCCCAGGATTCTACGAAAGTAAGAAAAAAAAATACTTCATAGAAATATCATAGAAAGTCAGAGTTCAAGTTAACAGTACTCAAGTACTATCCTCACTTAAGATTCTGGTAGGCCACCTCAAATGCTGAGTTCATAACACAAATTAAATTAAATTATTTTAAAATTCTGTTTTACCATAAATATTTCTGATAGCGTCAAGTTATGGCCCTGAAGATAACACAAATGAGACACACTTAAGCATAAGCTATGTTATTAGACCGAAGCATTATAGGACAGTCTCGTTGGTGCAGGTTCGAGGTCCGTTGACGAGAGAGTACCGAGAGCTACCCCCATTTGCGCGTGTCGTAACAGTTCCCCGTACAAAGAGCTCCTTGAAAGTCTCCCTGAACTGACGAGACATTCCGCAATAGATCGCAAAATTGATAGGGTAGCTGACAATGATGAAGAAATTGGTAAACAGAATGAGCACATTTGCAATGGAGTAGTCCAAAATCTCAGTCACGCTGCTGGAGATTATGTGGAGTACAGTGACCACGGCGAGGGGTATCTCCACCAGGAGGAAGACTGTGACCACGACGATGAGCATGAGAGTTGTGCAGTTTGAATCCCACAGTCGCTTGCACTCATTCTTTCGATTCTCCTTGAAAAGTTTCTCACGCTTAAGCTGTGCCTCTCGCATGGCACGGAACAGCAACACGTTCAGAACGACTAGCGATACACATGGCACCACATGAACGAATATCACACGGAAGCAGAAGTAGAACGTGAAGTACACATCCAGGTTGATATAGGTGACCCAGTTGGCCCAGATATGTTGGCACACTGTTACCACCTTGTCATCTTCCCACCGCACCTCCAGTGGCTTGTACACCCGGTCAACAAAGCGGGTGGATTGGTGCAAGGTGGCCAGCAGGGCGATGATGCCCACACACTTCAGCACTCGGGGCATTGTGCACCACGTGCGTGCCATCGGTGCGTGGCACACGTATATGTACCTGTAACACAGATACGAACTTGAATGCCGAGTGCATTTCTGTAGTCTTCATGTGACATAACCCATTTTCTTACTACCAAGTTTTGTTATATTTGTTATGGAGGAAGTAACAATATTAATTACACCTTAGTTCCTTAACTTTATATTTCCCTTTATGTAATAAGTTAATGGTCAGATAGCTAACAATATGAATTGAGTTGTCTGCATAAACCAAATTATTTTTTTCAGATTAACAATTAAAAGTGTAATTATTCAAATTTGTTTTTTTTTAGTAGAATAACGAAATACATTTTAAGGAAAGTCAATATCCATTTATACTCCTACGACAGGCATGAAAACACATTTATAATAAAATAATTTGTTATATTCAATTATTGAGTTATTATAAATTAACTATTTGCTTTGTATAGATTTGGTGCTCCTCAATTTGACAGAAGTGTGGGAATTAACGAGAAAAATATTTACATATATATTCATACAGTACTTTTATTTTCCGTCGTTACACAAGCTTATTGTTAAAATCATATAAAATTTTCACATAAAATTGTTACATTTTAAAATTGACGACATGTTTCGATATACAATTCTATCATCGTCAGGTCTATCAAAATTAAAATTAAAATCTGGTGTATCTGTTGCTCTGCTTATATTGCTTATGTTTTATCCGTTTTTATTACATCTCCAGGCTTCTTTCATTTAATTTTGGAGACGCGTCTGGGTGCCTATATCTGCAAAATCAATTTTAATTTTCATATCGTGATTCTGGCTACCGACATAGGAAATGGAATAATATTACTCTAATTTTATATTATTTTAAGGAATTACTCAAATATATCGTAATACAAGCAAAAGAAATACAATCACAAAATATAAAGTATTATAACATACCGGGTTGTGTGTGAGGTGCGTGTCCGTTACATAGTAAATATATTAAATAAATATCAAATTAAATACTATAGTAGATATGTTGACGATATACTCATGATTTTTGATGGAAAAAATACAGACATAAAAAATGTTTTAAATGAATTTAACAACATAAATCAAAATATACAATTCACTTTAGAAAAAGAACAAAATAATAAATTAAATTATTTAGATCTAACTATAATACGAAACGAAAATAACTTCGAATTCAAAATATACAGAAAGCCAACAAATACAAGCACCATAATTCATGCCTCTTCATGCCATCCGAATGAACATAAACAGATGGCTATTAACTACTTAATAAACAGAAAAAATACATATCCCATAACCACAGTAAACAAACAAATTGAATGTAACACAATAAAACAAATTCTAATAGAAAACGGATATAATAATTATGAATTAAAACCCAAAAATAAAATAAACAATATAAACAACATAAATGAAGACGGAAACGAAAATAAACAAAACAAATGGGCCACATTCACATATATAGGAAAAGAAACCAAATATATAACAAAAACATTTAAAACAAATAACATAAAAATAGCATTTAGAACAAAAAACACTATAAAAAACATCTTGAAACAAAAACCACAAATAGACACAACAAATCAATACGAAAAACCAGGCATATATAGGTTAAAATGCAATGATTGCCCGTTAACCTATATAGGCCAAACTGGACGCACCTTTAATCAAAGATATAAAGAGCATATTACAGCAATAAAACATAATAAAGACCATTCAGCATATGCAAAGCATATATTAAACACAGGACATTCATACAACAAAATAGAACATACAATGGACATTATAAAAATAATACAAAACAAACGACATAGAGACACCATAGAGAAATATCATATACAAAGAACACATAAACAAAACCTTGCACTAAACGACAGCAACATTTACACGAACAATCCGATATTTAACATTCTACAGTCCATTGACCCAACCCCCTAAACAACTTTCACCCAATATATATAGCTACACACGATACCTACAACTCAGTTGCTGTCTGCCATTCAATAACAACGGACACGCACCTCACACACAACCCGGTATGTTATAATACTTTATATTTTGTGATTGTATTTCTTTTGCTTGTATTACGATATATTTGAGTAATTCCTTAAAATAATATAAAATTAGAGTAATATTATTCCATTTCCTATGTCGGTAGCCAGAATCACGATATGAAAATTAAAATTGATTTTGCAGATATAGGCACCCAGACGCGTCTCCAAAATTAAATGAAAGAAGCCTGGAGATGTAATAAAAACGGATAAAACATAAGCAATATAAGCAGAGCAACAGATACACCAGATTTTAATTTTAATTTTGATAGACCTGACGATGATAGAATTGTATATCGAAACATGTCGTCAATTTTAAAATGTAACAATTTTATGTGAAAATTTTATATGATTTTAACAATAAGCTTGTGTAACGACGGAAAATAAAAGTACTGTATTGAGGAACACAAGCATGATGCAATTAAGATATAAGATATATATTCACTTCATAGTTTTGAAATATTTGAAAAATCTGAGGTGAAAGGAACGAGACACAGTTTTGAAACTGTATATAAACAAATAGATTATGTGAGAGCATGTGATATAGTATGGCTTTGTCATCATTCACTACTCTAAAACAAGACCATTATGTTTCGGGAGCTGGATCTGCTCCCATCTTCTGGAAAAAATACCTGTTCTGTTGGGTAGGATAGAAAAGGCTAATCCCAATCCCAGTGACGTATATAAACTAACAACTTCCTAATCCTCTCGACTTTAGCCCTGAAGATGGAGGTATCAACCAGAAAGTTACATGGTGCAACAACCTAAAAGACCAACATCTAAATATTCTGAAAAATGATCAAACCAAGTGTCATAAAATGCTGCTTTTACAGTACATTTTGAATAAAAAGCTAACACGGGATTTTCTATTTTACGGACACAGTTAGAACTTCCCCAGCAAAAATGGATTTTGGGTTTTGTATTACCGTGTGTAATTTTGACAATGCTATGTTTAATGCTTTCTTTTGACAGTGCAGAATGATATGCAGTATTAGATTTTTTTCTTAAAAACAGAAAAAGTTAATAAAAAGTAATGAACATAACCTCAAAGTATCACCACATTTTTATTATTAAAAACACGTCACGAGCATGCATTAGGGACAATATTTATCTCCATCATATTTTTAGGGCTGATGTCCATGGAATACATGGATTATTACCTACACTTGCAAGGAGAAAGTTATATTTATACGTAATCTGAATGTGAAATATCAGGTAGTCCTAGCGGCTGCTGATGGAAACTAGGTAGATGGAAACTTATCATACGTAGGGTCACGAAAGAATTTTTAACATATACTAATTCACGAAAATAGAAGAGTAACACGAAACAGGAGAAATATTTTATTGAACAAATATGGAACTTGGTGAAGGAATATATTACTATATTATTAACTTTACAGTTTCTGACTTTATAAAAATATCAGAAGAAACAGAAAGAGGAATTTACTGTCCATTGCGTAGACATAAAGAAATTTTAAAAAGTAAACCTGAAACTGTTACCAGCGATTGGTGAAATGTCCGAACAGTTTATAATTAATGCAGTTAATCCAGTGACAATGAATCAACCGATGACGTACAAATGAGCAGAGCAGAAAATCTGGATAAATGAAGTGTCGGCAGTCCTATCATTTATCAAACTGGCTATTTTGTATTGTTTATGTTTCACAGTTAAATCAATAAGAACGTCATACACTCACTGGACTGGAATATTTATAACAGTTCATCATAATAAAATCAACACACTTGCTAAATATTGATCCCAGCAGAAATGTCAATACTACTACGTGTTCATCTTACAAAATACTGACTTAAAACGTGCGTAAAATATTTTATAGAAACCTATGTCAATTTAATGTTTTCTGAATCTTTTTATTCAGCTCATTGAAGTATATAACGTTTGAGATTCTGACAGTGGTGAATATATCAGTGTTTGTCTTCACATCATGAGGGCTCTGATAGATACCAATGTTACACAGATACTGTCTACAGCAGGGGTGGCCAACCCGCGGCCCGCGGGCCGCATGTGGCCCGCCTTGAACATTTTTCCGGCCCGCGAGATTCATCACACTTTTACAAAATATATTTATTTTATAATGGCCAAAGTAGTGAAAACCAATGTATTAAAAAAATACATTATTTGTGCATCCATATGGGGATATATAATTTTATATGTGGCCCGCGGAGTTATGATGCATTTCCAAAGTGGCCCGAAAGATCATTTGGGTTGGCCACCCCTGGTCTACAGCTTCAAGGAAATAGTGGATACGTACATTTGTATGAAACATTGGTATCTATTTACAGCGAAGAGAGAGACCTTATTTTTCTTCAAAATGTTCGAAACCTACAAGTCCACACGGCGTTGCTATCCAGAAGACAATATTTATTGTGATCGTCAGACTAAGTCGCCCTCGGAGGACTAGTGGTTAGCGTGCTAGCCACGGACCCAAGGTTCGCGGGGGGTCAAAACCGAGGTCGAGGTCGATGGATTTTTAAGGGTGATAAAAATCCGTAGCACAACTTTCTTCGGAGGGGAAGTACAGACGGAGGTACTAATTCGTATATTTACGGCATGTAAAAGAACCTCACGAGCATAAACGAGATGTTTCGTAAGCAAAATTCAGCGGCCATTTGTCACCCATGTCTCTCCTGATTCTCTACTAGATGGCTCTGGCAGTCAAATCAGGATTGGGTAGAAATTGTGCAGAGGCAGTGGGCTGGCCACTCACTACTCACAGATTCACGCTTCAAAGACTAAGAAACTTCCGAATGGATGCGGCAAAGACCCACAACTGGTTGTAGAGCCACAGGTAGAAGAATGGTCAGACTATAATAAATTTTTAGCAGCCATTACTATAATATCCTGTATGAAGACAGCCCACTGCCTCAAGCCTCGTCATGTCTGCATTTCACAACCTATAACTAATCCGTAAGACCAAAATGATATTGTCTGCCTGGTACTTGTGGACCACCGTGTGTCAAACTAAGAACTGTTCAATGCTACCATAAGCCAAAGATACAAAATTACAACTATAATTTTACCGATATAAAACTACGTAAAAATAATTACGTAATAAATTAAATTCCTGATGTAACGCTGGTACTAACTGTGATGCACAGTCATTGTATCTTGCAGAACGTGCACTTTGCATCTTGTTTGTATTTAATTTTAATCACCTGTTTCTTAATTTCCTAAATCAGGTAATAAGCGCACTTACCTGCAAGTATTATGCAGATTGCTAAAAAAATGCCTCGGACAACTTTGAGTGTCTCCTGACCTATAATCTGATAGCAAAACTGTCTATCTACATTAATTATCCACGCTCAGCCTTCAAGAGGTTCCAAATTAATAAAAAAGATATATGAATCATATATCCTGCAAAGATACATCGCTGTTTGATAAAACCTGACACCTCCCATGATCATGTTTGATTCTGAATACGCAATTCAACGATGTTCAACCGAAAGAAAAACAAACAATAATTCCCGTAATAAACACCACTTAAATATCAAAACTGATATTACTTTTATTAACATTCTGCTCTTTGCAGTATGTTTTAAACACGAACAGCAAGAAATTAATCTCAAACATTTTCATTTCATATTTTAATCCTATCTATTCAAATTATTCAATAGAATATTTCTGTCAATTAACGAGCCTCGTAGGTTCGTGACCATAACCTCACCTCTGGACAGCAAGTGCCAATGTAAGCCAGATGGATGCTGTGTGGAACATGGCTGGTATCACTTCATTCATGATGTTCCAGGCATAGCAGGCCCCTACAGGTGACAGCGGTTTGTAATGGTTACCAAACGTGTACATGTAGAATAGCCAAGGGGCAGGGAAAAGCAGAGTGAACATGTCAGAGAGTGCCATGGCCATTAATACCGCATTAGTAGGCGTGCGCATATGCCGTTTGGACAGCACCACAACGATCAGCGTGTTGGCGATGATGGTGATCACAAGCAGGAAGGGTACCACATAGCCGTACATGGGCTGGGCGTATCGAATTGGCAGCTCACACGTCACGTTTAGGTACGTCACGACGGTCGCATTACTCTCCCACATGTTGGTGCAGTTGCCCGCCATCTTGTCTACAATTCACTGGCTCACCATCTGCAAGCACAACAGATTGTACCTCAAAACACTCTTCGAAGCAGTATTCTGCACAGAGACACATTAGTTTCGAAATGTATCACCTGGTGTGAAAAGTTTTCAAAATTTCAAACCAAGCGATGTGTTTTATATGACAGAGATAAATAAACTTCATTATATAAGGAAAATTTACTGTTACTATGAATAGCAGGCCTGTTAATAACTTACATCATAATTCCTCCACACTTTAATTTAATATTTGTTCCAATTTTTTGGGGAAAAAATATTTGTCACCAGCTATTCAACTTTTTCCAACGTCAGAACCTGACCTCTTCATACCGAGTGCCAGAGTGAACCAGATGATAAATGTTTTCTGAGGTTGCCTTTTTCTATAAAACTTTCTTTTATCAGTGAGGGTATGTTTCTCGGATCGCCCTGATGATGGAAGCAGCAAAGACCTCTGAAAAGTTCTTCTACCAGACTACACGGCGCTACAACCCAGAAGACAGCCATACCTCAAATCCTACTTATGTTTATCGAAAGACCGAGTTTTCGTCGGAAGGCAGTTAGAGGACTGACGTACGCTCCAAACCGATTTTCCATTCTTTGCCAAGAATAAATTTCGTCCTATGATAGACTGGTGACCTAACTTTACACTGGTATTAAATAATTCAGAACCCTTACCGTACCAATCGCTTGATACTCTGGTGGCCCTCACAAACCTCATACACCCTTTCCTGCCCCAGCTGTACGTTAGAAATACATTATTTCACTCCATGGAGACTTGAGTCTTCATATAAACGTACAGTCCTGTGATTCAAATTTATCTCTCACGATACTGAAATAGATTCTGAAGTTACCAATGAATATCCCTCATGGTAGACAACGTATTTTTTTTTTTGGGGGGGGGGGGGCTTTATCTGACGTCTAAATTATAAAATTACGTTTCACAAGCTCGAATACGCTTCCGTCTTCTGGTTGGGGAAGACGACAGAAAGACTGTCATTTGGGCCTCTGCCGGAGCTAGCTTCAGACACCCAACAGCCAAATTTTCTGTCCTCTTCCCCCTTTTACTTGAAGACGGTAGCAAAATTCAACTTCCGAAACGTTATAACTAACTTCCTGGTAGCTGAACCCGCAGGTCCAACACCGACAACACCAAAGTCCGCCACCAGCCACGATCCTGAGCCAACTCCATCCATTTGCCATCCTCACTGCCCATCTCCCTAGGATCCATCTTGATATTACCCTCCCATCCCCTTCTTCGTCTGCCCAGTGGATGTTTTTAAGGATTCCCCACCAAAACACAGAATAATAACAGTTTTTGAATTGAATAAATTCAAGCGTTCGCCGAATGTATTCTACTCTTAATTTTATCATGGACCTCATTTCTATTTGTTATTGTAGTTCCCAGATACTTAAATTTTGAAACTTTTCCAAATGATGTGTTACTTATAATTATGTTCCGCCATTGATACTGATGTTAATCCCGTATTACACCCTTGTATTTACTTTATTCTTTGTACTTTGGACGAAGGAAAAATTTAAAAAAATATGTAAAAATATTCGCAATCAACAATTAATACAAGTGATCAAAGAAAAATTACTTTCATTTATTGAAGAAAACAATTCTCGCACGATAATAAACGACACAATTAAAAAGAACGAATTGTTAACAAACCAAATTATAAAAAACAAGACATCAGCTAATTAACGTACAGGGTATAGGCTATTTATTCCTGTACCAATCAATAGTTATAAATCTGATCAAGAAATTCTCTGCACGTTTTTACCCTGAAGTTTCATCAGCTTTTCTCAAAACGTGTCATTAATCAAAAGTAAATATAAGTAATTTCTTATGTAGTTAAAACTTCACAACTTTTAATATCAATTTAAATATTATTCTTTCATTTTGTCTATATATCATAGGTGTCTCATCTCAGTCCATTAACATGAATTGATCACACTAATGTTCAAGAACTATGTTGGTTATGCAAGCAACGACATAAGCCTAATTGCGTTGATTCAGCTCCGAGCGATAGATCTATCAATCCACCTCCTCCATCCATCAGATAGTGGATATCCATCATGGCAGATCTTCCATCACTCCAGGAAAAAGTTAAAAACGGGCTGTTTAATAGCACGTACTTTCGGTGTAACGTGGGTTCATTTGATTAAGAATGGAGTCCAGTGGTCGACTCTTGTGAACAATCGAAGTCTAATGAAATTTCTTGGTTCACGGTGGCAAATGGAAATTAGAATGTTAGAGATCGCGCGAGTAGTGGTGACACTTAAATGCGCGATGCGTAAGCCGAGAGAGGGGAGTTCAGTAGTAGTGGGGGTCGCACAGCCTCAGCTGCGGTGACGCGCCGAACTAAACACAGCTAGAGCTACAAAGCAACTGAAGCTGACACCCCTCTAGCGCGTGCTTCGGACGAGTCCATCTCATACGACCAAAATCAGTCCTTTGCGGTCGACCTATAAATGTTTTCGTTGACATCTGTACTGTTCTAATTTCCACAACTTTATCCTCCATTGTGTGGCTACAGTTCGATTCCAGCCCTATCCTTTATAGTAGTGGCTGTCCAAATATTTATACAGTCAAGGGACATTACTGTCTGGATAGATGATCTATGAGTTACCATATATATACCTCCATAAATAAAAATTCAGGCTTCGAGCTAGATTAGATTACGTGATCTTGCGGTCCAATTCACAGACTAAGGTTATCTATAATCTATTAATATTATTTTATCAAAATTTTCACTTACAATGAACTATGATCCTCGATGCTTCTGTCTCAATATTACTTCTGCATATACGTTTTTATCCCATAATGCTGTCCGAGGGCAAAATCATGTACAGTAAACCAAGGGCCAACAATACGACGCGAGTTCCCATGGTAACAGCGTAAGCGAGACGTTCCGCGGTTTACATGATGATTCTAAGACGAGGACGGGGGTGAGGGACGCGGTAGGAAGACAATTTAGCTGAAAATTTACTCTCTTACACATGAAGAATAAAACACACCAAGTTGGTTACACACAAACATAATTAAAAGAAAAATCTTCTTAGGCTTTTAAACAGCAGTTGTGTTCTTCATATGGTACTACAGCGTGTTTGGCAGACAACGTATAATAGAATTTTCCGCGTTCAGCAAATAATTTTTCGAATTTATTTTCAAGTGCATAATCGAATCCGTATTGTACTAACCAACGTTAAAGGAATTTACTGTACGTAGCACGCTTAAGCTAAAATTAAAACAGAAATTTCTGTAGGTAGAGAATCTGTCTTCGTGGAAATGAAGCTAATTATAAGTTTAGATATCAGATTAATGAGGCTGTAATAGGTCCTACTATGCTGGAGAATTAAGACATTGACGTCAGTACACAAGGATTACAGATAATTAATTACAGAATGCAATGGATTGAACAGAAACATTATTAGGATGAAGAATTTCTGAACACGTACATGGAGTGGAACACAGAACTGCTGACTTATCAGCGAAGAAAGTAAATAAAACTACATAATTATCATATTTCAATACCCACTGTATCATTACTGTCTTAAAAAAACATACATCCATCGTAAGTAAAATTCGGCCAATACTTCCATATCATGTGCCCCGTGTGTCTCATAATCGATTTTGATGATGATAATACAGAAAAAATAATTCTAATTGTAAAAATTGCAAAAATAAAAAAAAATCGTTTGAAAATCGAATACATTAAAATAACACCAACAGATGTCAGCTGTCACAGACCACAGGGTCCTAATATACTATATAAATCCTGAAGGGGTAATTCAATTCAATTCATTTATTCAATTCAATTCATGTATTAAAGTGCTTGACAACAGCCAAAAAGGCCAATAGAAGCCAAGCACTAACAACAATACAAATCTTACAATATAAAAGCAAACAAACAATGAACTGAATATATAAATGTACAATATTAACTTATTGTAAAATAATTAATAAGTAAATGAGCTAAATGTTATGGATAAGTAAAATAATAATTAAATTAAAATCAGTTCAATTCTGGACAAACAACATACAAAATAAAATATTATAATATAATAATAATAATAATAAGCATGACTATGCAATGAAATATAGTACTCGTTTCTTATTCATGTGGAGTCTGTGGTGTGTAATTTCGGTCGATAAACAACATGGTGATAGGAGACACTAGTTAAGCTACGTCGACAGTTCTGTTTATTTAGTGTGTCTCTTTCTTTTCATAAAGCTCATCATATAAGCTGACAATCGATCTACCCTTGTTTGCATAAGAGACAACATGACAGGCAGTGCGATGCTACAAGACTTCACTCACAATTTCTGCAAAAATGGTGCATGTCCGATAAACACCATTTTGAATATGGGACGTAGCATTGTGCTTACTTCCTCCACCACCAGGTCGATGATGGAAGGAGTAAACTCCTCTGAAACGTCGATCAGTAATCGGGTTACACTCTGTAACATCTCAGAACATGTATTTCGCCGAATGGTCTTTTATTTGATACGAGTTGATTCATGAAGCGATGCTGGTTGTTTTGGTACCAATGTAAGATGAACGCAGTCAATTACGGTGTCTGTGAATTCGGTTTATAGCACACATTTGCACAAACTATTCAGAAGGCGATTTGTTTTGCATACATTTACAAAATTAGAACTTTGTCCTTGTTTACATCAAACCACTCGATTTGCATTAGTGTCCCATGGCAAACAAGCGTTCAAACATGTCTTATGTCCGCTTCTCCTTCTTCTTCTAAAAAGACGACTGACTGACTTGTAGAATACTGTGTCGTATAGTCTGATAGAAACAGACCAATGCATCATCAGAACGATTAATAAGTAACGCCCGAAAGAGGAGTTTTACTAAACAGGTTAGTACAGATATTTATTCCTGTGTGAGTGTTCTATGACTACCCTAGTTTATTTCTGTCCCATAATGTACTGCGCATGTGCACACAACAACGTGAGAATAACGCTGTTCATTTAGGTTATAAATTCATGTATGTTTCCTCCTGCTTCGCCATCTGTTTATCATTCACGGTAACTACAAGCTAAGAAGCAACATTCCAAAGACTACGCTCGGTAGTGACATACGCGTTTTTGCTTTCAAATTGTTTTCTCTTTGGCGAGATGAGCTGAAATGTGAATACCTGTTTAGGATTCGACAAGTTATTTCGTTACAACAGCATGTATAAGAAAGATAAAAAATACGACGTTAGAAACACAAGACAGATCCGATACTGAGGACAAACTATTTTTCTCCGTTAAATACACAGTGTAGCAGCTAAGGCGAAGAAATGTCCAGCACAACGTGGCTGTTTGCGAATGAAATAACCTGTTTTGAGATAGATATGATGGCGAATGAAAATTGTATAAATATTTAATTCGTGTATGTTTACATAAAAATATTTTATTAAAATATTTATAAAAATATTTGTTTGGAAGGGCAGTCTGCGCATTAATATCAATAAGAGTTAGCAAGAAATGTAAGTAAAGACACACATCCGTCGGTTTACGGACGTAATCCTTTCGATGAAAACTGTTCGTAAGTTGAAAACTCCTAAATCGAAAATTAAATTCCCATTTAATTTCGATCTAAAAAATTCTGACTGGTTTCCGACTCACAGACAAATCACCCAATATTATTCCCACACATGTTAAAATATTATACATCATCAAAATAAGAACAATATTAATTTTTATAATTGTTACGTATTTAACCATGTAAAGCACTATCGAAGTGTTACACCGAAATTTTACATTACAACAAATTAAGAAATTACCGTGGCTATGTAGGTTAAGTTATATTTTTAGACTTTGTGATAGTTTGCTGCATTATAATTGGAAATCGACTCGAACTGACGTTGTGGTAAGTAATGTAATGTTTTGTTAAAAGTATTACGGAAAATGGGATTAAATTTTGTCGATATTCATCTTCTGAGTTGCAATCTCATATCGACTTGCAGGTAGATAGATACGACTTTTTCGAATGAACATGTTGCCTTCATCCTCAGCGCATTTCATTTTTACAATTCCACACGGTGTTGAAACCCACATACACTTATTTACAATACAGCGCATTTTTTGTTTACAAAATATCGATTACCCCTATCGAGATATATCGCTATTACTGGAAACAAACCTATTCTGCCACCTGTTGACAGTTTAAGCAATTTTTAGCATCACCACACTGGATTTATAAACTAAATATTTCCTAACTAAAATCAAAGAATGGAAATCCCCTTGAACAGAAAATATCATTAGGTTAATAATTAAAAATTCAGTTGATACTTCTGTCAAAATTCTCGTCACCATCACAAAACCCTGTCGGTTCTACGGGCTACACAACGTAAGTACAAATAGGCCTACAATATGTGTGTAAAGGGCTTAATTATTGAACGTGATAAGCCCACATGCAATGTACAGTTTGCTGAATCCTAGACTAAGCAAGAAATGTCTAAATGTTGTCACCTTTTAAATCGCGTTTCCATGTGGACGTATTTGATCTATCACTTAAAACAAACTGTGGAGGAACAAGATTATTCTCAGTAGGGTTTGGGGGTGGGTAGCAAGAGACGGAAACAGCGCTAAAGCTAATTTGACTTCAAAACTAATTTACTCTTTATAACGACCAAGTTTTCATAATTTTATGTCCCCAAGACGACAGCGTTCCTTTTTTAGGGACTTATCAAAAGCCAAGAAAGCGTTTTCCATGTGGCACCACACTTACAAATTTTCTTTCTTAAAACTTAAATTCTTTTAACTCTTAAACTATTCCTGATTAGTGTTCGTAGAGTCTCGAGTTCGAATCTCGACTGTATATCCTACATACGAATGTGCCTTTGTATGGACATAAACCCGCGACCTCTCAAATACGAAGCACCACATGGCTCGATATTAAGAAAGAGACACTTATGCCCATCATGTAATTAAAAACGAGAATTGTAATTATAACACAAAATTCAGTTAAAGATTTCTTGAAGAAATGTTATGCAAAACGTTTTCTTGAAGTATACCTTACAAAACTCAAAAGGAATGTTAAGATGCTGACAATATTTCAACTGAAAGCAGAATAATGTCTACGAGGTGCGATCGGAAAGTTTCAAGACTGCGCGTATAAAAACCCGTACACTTATCTCAGGTATTAAATTCATCCATCACCCTCGAAGTAGTTCCCCTGGGAGTGAACACAACGATCCCAGCGCCGCTGCCAAGCCTGGAAGCATCCCTGGAAATCTTTCTTTGTCAGCCTGTCAAGCACCATCTGCGATTCTGCCTGAATCTCTTCTATCGTCTCAAATCTCCTTCCCTTTAGCTGAATTTTCATCTTTGGGAAGAGGAAGAAGTCACACGGAGCTTAGAAAGGAAGTTGGGGTCGGTTCTTGCAAGATCTTTGAGCTCCTGACAAACGAGAAGTCGATTCTGCTTCTGGTCCTCAGGCAGGATGCGTCGCATGTGGAGTTCTTCCTTTAGAATCAGCTGACAGGTCCCATAGCCTATCCCAACAATGTCGCACAAGTCGTTGATGGTACGACGTCGATCTTCGTGAATGGCCTGCCGAATCTTCGTAACATTTTCGGGCGTTGTGCTCGAAGATGGTCGTCCAGAACGCTCGTCATCATCGACAGAGGTTCGGCCATTTTTAAAACGTGAATGCCACACAAAAGTTTGTGCACGACCCATTGCGGACTCCCCAAATGCTTGCTTTAGCATTTCATAGGTTTCCGTAGCCGTTTTGGCGAGTCTTTGGCAAGAGATTCAGGCAGAATCGCAGATGGTGCTTGACAGGCTGACAAAGAAAGATTTCCAGGGTGCTTCCAGGCTTGGCAGCGGCGCTGGGATCGTTGTGTTCACTCCCAGGGGAACTACTTCGAGGGTGATGGATGAATTTAATACCTGAGATAAGTGTACGGGTTTTTGTACGCGCAGTCTTGAAACTTTCCGATCGCACCTCGTATCTGGTCCCATAAATTCATACATCAATGGATATCTTGTCCCCTATCATAAGGACAATATTTGTGGAATTCAGTAAGCATTCATGGCTTTTGTGATACTCCAGTATTTAACTTGAAGACGCAGTTTATCTGGATGTTACTATATTCCATGTTGGTTTAAATTTTATGACTGTTTTTTTTAAAAACGTTGTCATTAGTAAAATAATTTTACTTCGTAATGAGTAGGCCTGTCTGCACGGCCAGCTGGCTACATGTCTACGAATTGTAACGCTACAGTTCAACAAACATAATTCATAATTTATACATAATAACCAATCCAACACCAGGGATTACGATAAGTCTCTATGTCTAAGATCTATACCATGAATGTTTATACAGGGTGTGGAATTTTGATCTTCAAATTCTTGTAATTCTTGACAGAAAATCGAGTGATCCCGTGTCACACTTACCACCACAGAACAATAACATGTTTTGCTGTTTTATATCAGAGCATCACAATCTATTTCTGAACGAAGCTGCTGAAATATGCCACTAGACGGCAGCAGATTCACGGACATAAAAAGATGGCGGCGTCTCTCCAGTCATTTGTTTACAGTGCATGACAAAAGATCTAACTTTTATCACTTCAGCTGTCTTTCTGATGTTATCGAAAGTAATTTCAATTTTGTGCGTGCTACAGGAACGTATTAAAACAAAGTGATCATGGCGAATCGTGAAACACTGTTCAAGGCTTGGTGATACGCATTCATCCAGACGGTATTCCGAGGGCAACAGACCAACGTTTGGTAAATAACATTCAGTAACCAATCAATTAACAAATGAGCTGATCAGAGCTAAAATGCTTTTAGTCAACAAAGGTAAAATAGGATTGATTTAGGTGTGTGTTTTCAATCTATTCACTGAAATCAACTAAATTTCGTTTGAACTACAGCTAATACAATTTTGTAGCAAGCACTTAAAACCACCCAACCTTTCTCATTTGGTATCAACGAGAAACCTAATTTTATACAACATTAAACGTATTTGACTCACGCCACTTTCGTTCTGATGAATCCAAATTGTTGTATTACTCCACGACTCAATGAACTGCTGAAAATCACTCACTGTTTTTACTGATCGCACCCGAAGGTGTTCGCAGTGCTCATAAAATCCCTCTATTTGTCTCTATGCAGTATTTAAAACACGTTTTCTACAACCCATTTTAATATTATTCTCCCACAGAACTTCCAACGTTCGTTTCCCAAGGATTCTGACATAAAGAGAAGTAAATATATCTACTATTCATAATAAAAGTATTGACTGCAATGCTTATATCCTTTAGCATTTGTCAGTATTAGGAAACAGGAATATAATTCTTCACTGAGGGCAGATCCTGTCTAATTCATCGTTAGTCGCCGGCTTCTCACAGCGGAGGGATATTTTCAAGGTGGATATTAATTGTGTACAGGCCTCCTGATTGGCTCCGTCGTTTTCCTTATTCCATCTCTTCTTTTTTATCGGTACCTCGTCCCACACGGCTTCAGAGATCGGACCCGGACAGTTAGACAGCTTACATTCTTCTCCCACGCGTGCTTTGTGTGTTCGGTTACGAGAAAATCCATAAAAACGCTGAATTATTTCACGTATCTTCATGGCAGTTTCCCAATTTAACTCTCGGCCCGAAATAAAGCCAGTCTGAAGACTTTTACAGTTTTACTCAGTACATAAATGAAAATACTGGGATAGTAGCTTAAAATAAATCCAGCCGCTTCCTTTCAGATCCACTACGGTTCATACAGTACGCTGGCTTTGTAATCCTGGGGTCTCGGG
This sequence comes from Zootermopsis nevadensis, assembly GCF_977971745.1. Classification (NCBI taxonomy): domain Eukaryota; kingdom Metazoa; phylum Arthropoda; class Insecta; order Blattodea; family Termopsidae; genus Zootermopsis; species Zootermopsis nevadensis. Next base: position 10,541,266 of record NW_028259154.1, on the reverse strand, counting down.
TTCGATTCCTGGCTGTGCCCGAATTTATAACTTGTGTTGGGCAAGGCCGTGGTCTAGGCAACACGGAGTTTTCCTCCGGGGGCTTCCCCGGTTTCTCCATTCACACACAGAAGAAGGCAATGGCAAACCACTTCTGGATCATCTGCCAAGAACGTATATGAACAGGTCCCAGTCCGAGAAAAGGATGGAAGGATCCTGTTCATTTGAACCTGTCGTCAGACAGAACACTAAATAATATTAAGATGAGGTGGTCTAGCGGACTGTTATCCTTTGCGACTACGGAAGTGTGTGCTTTGACGGTTTTACTAAATGAACGGAAAAGTTTTAAAAAAGTTATCAGGTTAAGTTCTGGGTGTAGAAACGAGAAATTTGTCCCATGTTGATCTGAGAACTTCACGAGTCAAGTTAAGATCATTTAAAAAATATTTAAGAATATCTTAAAGTTTTATTTAATTTGATGAAAAATATCGCTACACACGAAATAAAACAAAAACAAGAGACTTGAATGCACTATTTTGCGAATCCACGAAAATATAAACAGTACAGGCATACAGTTGTAATCACTATTGGATGCAATTTACAAGTATCGTTGCCGACTGTACTAAAACAACTGAACCAAATTAATTGCTGGAAGGCTGGTCCCCACACACGTGTAGTTCCCACAAACTACAGGTTAAAGGCTGTTGTGTAATGAGAATCGACCCTACAGCAACTGCCAGTTAGAGAAACGTACGTGAACGCGTATCGATATAGACAAACTACCCGAAGCATTAGCGATTATTATCGATCACGGGAGGGGGGATGTCTTGATCACGCCACGATCAACAGAATCTCATGTTCCGATGTGTCTGTGACTGGTGAATATATGGAGATATTTTCTCGTTAGCCATATCAAGAACTATGTTATTCGGGCCTTCTAAACAGTGCAATATTGTATTAAAACGAGACACCAGCCCGTTATACTTCTGACGTGCCCTAAATAACCAATTTCCACTGTGGACTTGACAAAATGGACGTCTCCCAGAAGCTCCGACCTGATCACATGCAAATATTTGTGTTGGTCTTTTGCGAAAAGCTGAGCAAAATTAAGATTTACACCATTGCTGAGTTAGAAGCTTAGATTCACTGATGTTCAACACCATCACACCAGTAATGTTTCATCCCAGTACGTTTGATGACAAATACAATGTGTTGATACAAAAGATAACTACCATACCAATCGGTTGGATGTCTGAGTACTACTTGGTGAATGATATAACGTCTTTAATACGTGAACTGACACCAGTACCATGTTTTTCTTTGTTCTTCTACTAAAATGTTTCCATTCCAAACCTCCGTTCCCTTGAAACATCTACATCAACTGACCGCGACTTCGTATTATAGATGCAATAATATTGTAACATGATTCCTTTTTGCGCTGTAGTTTCTCAGACTCTGTGCAGTGCTGACATCTGGTAGCTCGCAGCATTACTACTGGGGTAAGTGTGAACTTCATTTAACTTTCGCACACATGACGCAAATCGATTATCGCAGTGGATCACACGTCACATGACACAACAGTGACAAGCAACTGTGTGCCCGAGGATTTCAAGGGTAACTGTTGCTTTTATGTATGCCTGGGTTCAGAATCTGCTCCCATAACCAGACACAATTTGTGATCCGAACAAGAACTTAGTTTGTACATGGTGCAGTAGATGGCGTAACGGAAAGTTTTCCGTTCAAGATTTGTTTAGTCTAAACAAAACTTGAAAGGAAAACTGTCTGAGATCAGTGAAAGAAACGTGTGTCGCCATCTCTTAACAGTTAGGACCAACAACAACACAAATTACACATTACAATGTAAACATTCTAACAGCTTTCTCTAAACTGTTAGAATGTTTACATTGTAATGTGTAATTTGTGTTGTTGTTGGTCCTAACTGTTAAGAGATGGCGACACACGTTTCTTTCACTGATCTCAGAAAACAGATTCATTTCACCTGGAAGACGGTTACCATGTTACGATGTGAAAGAAGACCTCTGCACCTTGAATAAGTAAAATTGAAGGCTTAATATTTGACTCGTTGAAATCAACGGGTATAATGGGCTATAAAAAGAGCTTTCAACTACGTACATGAGAAAATCTGCAGCTACAAACAATTTCAGATGACGACAAAGAAAAAATGAACGATGCCCACAGAACCGTTGTTATTAAACAATACATAATTCCTCTGTGCCTGTACACCACGTCACATAAACCTGCTTGTGCGTGTGGGTGTTCAAAGAAGTTCTTCCATCAGTAATACATGTAAATAAGCCGTCAGCTTCACGCTTTGGCCGCTATATCCCGAGGGAAACTCAAACGTTACTCATAACCTACAAGACTGTTTGGGGTCGAGTGACAAGACACAAATCTCTGTAAATATTATGAATAGATTCAAATATATATATACAGGGTGAGTCAGAAGTATGTTTACAAACTTCGTGTGCGTGTTACAGGATGAAATATATAAAAAAATATTCCTATGAACATGGGGTCGCAAATGTTTCATTTTCGAAATAATTTTCAAAAATGAACTGCGAAATTATGTAAAAAACGAAATACAGGCCTAATGCATGTCAAAAAGTGAGACGGCATTGTAAAAGCACGTTTTGAGAATATTAGGAGGAGTTACTGTCAGATACCAAAAGAGAGTGAAAATATTTTTAAAAAAGATTTCATATAATATCAAAGATTTAATTTCAGACAACAGATATAAACGTGAAAGAATTCTTAAATAAAAAACTTATCCTAAAGAAAGTTTAGAATTGTAATCGAGCGGGATAAGTCCATGGTAGAATGACGGAGATTTTAAAGGGAATGGAACAGACAACTGGGCCTTGTCCTTGAAGATGATGATGGCGATGGAGCTGAGGTAAATCGATGCATGAGCTCGAAAAACTTAACCGAGACGCATGACAAACAGATGGCTCTGCATTCGGAAAGTCCGCAGACCCTCCTACATTATTATTACGTTCGTTGACACCCGGGTGGTGATTTATCTTTAATCCATTCGATTCAATCCCCAAGTATAAATCACTTCCACTTTAGTTTTGTTTTTCATAACCTGAAATACGTACATACTCATATTATAAGGCATATTAAAATCATATTCTAGTTCTAAGAGATTGACGAAAAAGATAACACACTTTTACTTTGAAACCAAGAGAACGCATGACGCACAGATGATCCAGTTCCGACCGCCATTTTGAAAAGAAGAATTACGATGACGATCGCGAGGCGAATAGACAGAATATTCCTTCTGAATCGATTTATTATTTCAAGTTATTGAAAGAAAACAATTTTGGGGATAAGGGAATCAGCTAATCAGATGGCGAAGCAGCCAAAGCACTTTGCAGCAGATCGCTGGGTACAAAAATGGAACCAGAACCACTTACGGTCGCGAAAATCATGTATTCTGGAGAAAAACGTATGTTTGTTCTCAAATATTACTTTATATCAAAATAGTTACTTTCTATAGCCACGGTGGTCTAGCGGTTAGAACGCTGGCCTTGTAATCCTGGGGTCTCGGGTTCGAATTTATAACTTGTGTTGGGCAAGGCCGTGGTCTAGGCAACACGGAGTTTTCCTCCGGGGGCTTCCCCGGTTTCTCCGTGGCATCCCAACAATTACTCCATTCACACACAGAAGAAGGCAATGGCAAACCACTTCTGGATCATCTGCCAAGAACGTATATGAACAGGTCCCAGTCCGAGAAAAGGATGGAAGGATCCTGTTCATATGGACCTGTCGTCAGACAGAACACTAAATAAATAAATAGTTACTTTCTGATCGTGAAGCATATAGCAGTTTGCGTTCTGACACAGAAGTGACAATTAAGACAACAAAATGTCGGAACACTTGGAACTGACAAGTGCGCATCGAGTGGCGAAGAGCTGAAATTACGGTCCTGCCGATTTCATCAGCTGTAACAACGGAATACAACTGGAAGGATTCAGAAATGACATGAGTTAAATCGTTTTATGCATGAAGGGGTTCATGTGTAATAGTTAGGAGTGCTGTATAAATGGAACACTCGTATAAAACCACAGTTTGAACAACATGGGTTAGTAACATTGGGTGAGACAGAAATATGTCCATGAACGTAAGCAAGGATTTGGAAGGAGGTGGTCATGATTTTTTTTTTAGATATTCCTGCATTTGCTTGGACAGAGTGACAAGATTAAAAGAACTGAGACAGGATTACCTGTAACCTAAAGCAGATTTGAATCGGGTACCTCAAAGAAATCGTTGTCTCTGCCCCAAAAGTTACACAGGATCAATGTACACTGTCAAAAGCCTTTTAATATCACTGAGAATTAGCATCTGATGTATCCACTTCGGAATCATTGTAATCACAAAGTGGGGGTCATCGATATCAAATTGTAACCCAACAGAGAAAGGGAATTTTCCTTATATCAGCGATGAAAGCGGAGAATGTAATTAACGTGATTAACTGAAGCTTTGAAACATGAGATTGAAGTAAATAATACTTTTATTTACGCTTCGTACCTCAAAATAAACAAGGTGTTTACATTAGAAAGATAAAATGGTTAATAATGTTCAGAGGGGAAACAAATTTCAGTTCAATCCGAGAATATACGAAACCCAAATACAATCTGGATATAATTCAAGAGTTACTGATCATTAAAGCGGGTACAATGATGTCAAAATGACAAATCCCTGCGTCCCGGCCTTTCAGCCAAAATCAGTAACTTCACTGCTCGAGTTTTGCCTTCTCAGATATCCACTAAAAGCTAAATTTTATTTTGCAACACAACAGAATATGAAAATTTGAGATTATAAAGAATGTAAATACGTTCATGTTAGCCACTGTGACACAGTATGAACTTGTAAACAGACCCGTCAAAACCCTGAAGATGGACAGATTATATTCATCCGAAACGTTGGTACCTGTCAGGAAGTTGTCACGGAGCAGCGTCACAACCAAGATTACCACCAGGTACCCTAAAATCAATAAATACTTTTCTGAAATCCAACAAAAGTATTCCAAGTGAACAGTAAGATTAATTCGATTTCTGTACTCCGCATACTCGTTACGAAAATGAACGATCGTCATTTGTTTCGTTAGCGTCGCAACTGCAGAGCCACCTGTTGCACCTCATCACAAGCTCTCGTGGCTTCAGGGGTGTGACACATGTAAATGTCTGCTGTCTCGAATTTGGAAACCTGGGGTTTTGGGAGTAAGAGTGGTTATTCGAAGCCGATGGAGATCGCATCAACTGCAGAGGTTAATGAAAGAGTATGATTACATATGTACGTTTCCTGTTGTTATTAATATGTAAGCATTAAGGCCCAATACATATCCGCACTTTAGTTAAGCAGGAGCCAAATATCACCAGCTGTACCTACAACCGAACAAACGAAGACTAAGAATATATGAGGGGAAAAGTTTCCACCCCTTAGTGATCGAATCATTTACTAATAAAAACTAACTAATTGACTAACTGGCAACCATCTACACGGCGTAATATTCGTAATGAGACGGTTAACATCGTTCAAGTGGTTCAAGAATTTAAAAGTAGGGCACACACAGAGAGACATCAAGATCATCTCATTAGCCTATCTTTTTAAGAAACAAAATTAGACTGACATTTGATACGAAAGAAAAACGGGCCATCTTCATTCGGTTTCAATGGCTGTCTTGTCCACCCCTGTGGTGCAACTAAGTTTGTAACAGAGTTCGGTCGATAACTACTCTTAGTTCTCGCGCCATTGTCCTATTATCAAATTACAGGGCAATTCCCGACACTTTGAATATCACCACTAATGAAGCAGTTTGCGTCAGATTTGTAGCTTCGTGTTTGTCTCGCTGACTGCGTGTCACAGCCACTAGAAACATAAGGACCTTCCTCATCGTTACAAGTACCAGTGCAAATGCAATGTGATTCGTTATCATTACAATTATCATGGATCGAGAAATAATATATAAATCTCGTTGGCACATAAAAATAGTTTTCACTCTACACGGATCTCAATTAGCTCAGCTGTAACAAATGGACTAGCGTATTTCTACAGCCCTGGTTACGAACAATACGATAGCAGAACTCGAATTTCCTAACCTAACCTAACAAGCCTCCTAAATACCACAATTAAACATATCAAGACAGTTTAATTCACTTTCCATTTAGATAACTCACTTCCTTAAGGTGTTTTTACTGTACATATTATGTTCTATTTCCTTCTCAGTATTCCAAGTGGTAGTTCCTATGAAACTCTTCAAACATTTCTTGCTTATTTCTGTTTTATCCTCCTATATTTTAGAATGACACAGACCATAGCCACACCCTTTCTAAAATTGGCTTCTGCACATAGCCCCATTTTACGCGTATAACATCAAAGGAATCTACTGTCAAAGTAGTGTGAGACACAACGCATAGATGGCAGCACAGTGAAGTGAAGTTCTTCTCGCACTATAACCTAACAGGTGAACATCCAAATCCGGTACAGGACTCAGCCACAAAAAAATGGTAGCCAGCTTTAAAGTGGTACAGTAAGCTTCTTTAAGATTATATTATATATTAAATTAATGACATTTGGACATAGGACAATGTTATTACATAACATTTAAATATCAATTTTTGCCAGTGTCATTGTAATTCTAAAGTTTATCGCTAAAAAAGTATTAGCAATAAATATATATGAATGTAACAATAATATAACTAAAATAGTTATGAGTACTCTAAAATTTCTTCAGGTTGACATTTTCATTTTGCAGTATTTGGAACTTGAAGAAAAAACAAATTAAAATAACTGAGACTTCATCAGTGATAAGTGTAGTGGTCTGGGAAAAACGTGGGTCATTAAAACGCTCAAGAGGTCACTTGTAACTTTTGCTTCGATGTCAGTCGAGCATTGGTATCAACCGATTGAATTCGTAAGCCTATTGCATATAAGTGAAAAATGAGTTTAACTTCTTGGAGTGACGATAATCCATTTTCATTTCGTCCCATTCGAATCAACAGAGAAAAGCTAAGGGAGACAAAGACATTAACGCAGCATTTCCCATCTGCTTAATAGAAAGAGACAACTTTAAGAATATCACAATATATTTATAATTTACTCATAAAGATAACCAAGTATTTTCTTGGTTTATGAATCCCTTTAAACTTTAATTTTAATGTCGTGTAAAAAATATTTTTAGAAAAGTAAATAGTAAGTGGCCACACTGGTTCCCCTCCACTCGGGAGACCGCAGCTAAGGCTGTGCGACCCCCACTACTACTAAACTCCCCTCTCTCGGCTTACACATCGCGCATTTAGGTGCCACCACTTCTCGCGCGACCTCTACTTTCGAGCTTCGTTGACCGTTCGTTGTGGTCTTACTGCCACGTGCCTCAGACTCAAAAATATTCTGCGTATAATGCAAGGCTATTAACTGGGATTAATCGGAAATTTTATCCCCGTATTCGCACGGGGACGCTTGACTGGAAATGTGTACTCCAAATTGTACACAGAAGTCTCACAGGCGTTGGCAAAACAGATGGACACGATATTCGATAATTCACACGACTACAGCACGACATTTTCGACTGAAGATGCAACAGACCGAATGACAGATAGGACATGCCCCATAACGGCGAGTGCACCGGTCGATAACTCGAAAAAAGGTCCCTGTTTCGATTTACTTATTTATTTTATTATTTAGTGTTCTGTCTGACGACAGGTCCATATGAACAGGATCCTTCCATCCTTTTCTCATACTGGGACCTGTTCATATACGTTCTTGGCAGATGACCCAGAAGTGGTTTGCCATTGCCTTCTTCTGTGTGTGAATGGAGTAATTGTTGGGATGCCACGGAGAAACCGGGGAAGCCCCCGGAGGAAAACTCCGTGTTGCCTAGACCAAGGCCTTGCCCAACACAAGTTATAAATTCGGGCACCGCCGGGAATCGAACCCGAGATCACAGGATTACAAGGCCAGCGTTCTAACCGCTAGACCACCGTGGCTGGTGATTTACTTATATGACGTCAAAAAGGACGATTTCTCCAATTGCGCGGTTGACTACGGATTCACCACCCAGCCACTTCCATTTGGGCAGTGATGGAGAGCTCCAGGTTTTTTGAGATCCGCTCCATGCGACAACGGCAGACAGAATTTGAGCTCTGACCTTTGTCATCGATTGGAGTATCTCCCAGCTTCAGTTACCGCCCTAAGCTCCTGGGTTCTATCCAAAACCAACTGAAGTGACCTGTAATATTTGCGAATGGAATAAGTGACGTCACGATTGTCTGGGGCCAGTGTAATATTTGCGTGTGTGTGTGGGGGAGGATGGTGTCTGACCGGATGGACAGATGTCGTTTAGAAAGATGTATGGATGGTCGAAGAACTTGTTTTCCGGAATACGATGCACTTTGAACTTACCCAACGATAAAAACAGAGATAATTAATTCCACACGATAAAATATAACTGCGTTCACGGTTCATGGTTTCAAAGCAGAACATGGCTGCAGTTCCATTTACGTGAGCGTGTTTACAAATCTAGCTTTAATTCACGTATGTATATTAATTACAGATCGTCAGCTCTTGTCCAAAGAGCTCAACACGGAAACAGATTATGTTTATTTAAAAAAAAACACGCTACATGATCTGACACGACGATGAAACAGACGAGCGTCATAGAACAAAGGCCGTTCGAATAGAAGTTTGTTGAATCGGCCCGTTCGAATCGGCGTCTTCCTTCTATTTTGAACAGCATAATCGCCCAGAGCTCAGCAGTAGTTTTTAGACTATAAGTCATGTACCTGTGTGTGTTTGTAAGCATACCACTCAGTAGGTATAAAGTAAATCTAATGTGTTTTGTTCATTTACTAGTAATTATGATATAATGCAATGGTATTCAACCTGGGGTACGTGAAATTTAAAATATATATATATTATTTTATGATAATCACTGAATAATCAGTAATGTAATTTATTTAATTTATTTTAGATGTAGATTATATACTATGTATAACTTGAATTATACACCAACAACTTTGGGGGGTACAAAGTTGAAGAGAAATTATATCTGGGGGTACGCGAACAAAAAAAGGTTGAATACCACTGATATAATGAACACAGAAGTATATTATGTATTATTAGGTATGATATAGTGATTTTGTTACTGGAAACACTTCTTAGAGGTCGCGCGAGTAGTGGTGGCACCTAAGTGCGCGATGCGTAAGCCGGGAGAGGGGAGTTCAGTAGTAGTGGGGGACGCACAGCCTCATCTGTGGTGACGCACCGAACTAAACACAGCTAGAGCTACAAACCGACTGAAGCTGACACCCCTCTAGCGCGTGATTCGGACGAGTCCATCTCATACGACCAAAACCAGTCCTTTGCGCATGTGCCAGCACTTCTCGCGCGACCTCTAATTGAGATGATAAACAGACGGTTGACCCCATGACACAACCTTTTATAAGGAAATAAAGAAGAAACCCAATTACAAGACTGTGGCAACTACCAGGTTTCTTTAATGTGTTGAAGCATTTTAATATTATACTAATGAACCAACAAGCATAAGGGTTTGCAAAATTTCCGTCCAAACTCAAGCTGCAAAAATCTGTAATTTTCGTATTAATTCTGTCTTACCATCCTCAGGTAGACAGTATGTCATATGCATATCAATAGTTACTTTTTCAATAAATATTACTTCACGTACGAAGTATTGTCATATCACGCCTACACCCCATAACCAGCTACAGATCGGCGACGTACCTAATTATCTTTGAATTGATTATGCGGATACAAAACACTGGCTGATTTTTCACAAAACTCGGTATCTACGTCATTGCCACAGCAGAGACAACCTGGCGCGTATGCAATTGAGTTATAGGAGTTCACGTGACGTGGTATTACACTGCTGCAATTACATTTACAAAACAAATTTTACCTTAGTATACTTCATAACGTCAGTTCGTTTGTCTTTAAAGGTCTTCCTGGAAGATTAGCAACTTTCACTGTCGATATCACAGGCAGACATCAGGCGTCTGAGCGCATACTTCGTACACATTAGCATCGGATTTTGGGATTCCACTCGCTCTAAGCTGAGACGCCTACTAGAGAATATAAAAGCCGGTCGCTACGCGCCACAAACATCGCTAAGCACATTTTCACACCCACGTAAATTCATGCCAGGCCATATTTCGGCTCGGCCCCCGCACAACACAGAAACAACTCAACTGCTTTATCACATCATCTGGTATTTCTGTGACAGCTCCAAGAGGCGAAACAAATTGGTTTTGATACCGGTGCAATATGAAGGCAAATATCACAGTGAAATGTCTGATAATTAAATTTAATTCATTAATAAACACGATTAACAATAGCAGAAAAACGAAAAATTAAAATAAAACAAAATTAACAGAAAAACCTCTGAAGTCGAAGCTCGTATAAATAATATTTAAGAATTCAGGCCGTACCGCAAAGACAACACAACTCTTCCCCATTACAAAGATCGATTTGTTGACGCTGTTTAAGGAAATAATAGTAGTTTACACTGAAAATCACGTGAAACGTATAAAACGAGTTATTCTTTGTTGAAGCAGTTGCAACATGGAGTTACCAGTGGGCTTTAAAGTGTTAAAAACAAAATGAAATATAATGAAGAAGAAAAATATGTTGTTTAAAAGGGCTGGAAATACACACAGCAAAATGGAATCGTTACAAAATGCATTGGCAACATAAATACATCTGTTTGGCGGAATGGACTTGGATGTTACGATACTCAGGAGTCTCTGATTGACCTAGTGAGAATTCACGAATTAACGTCGTTGAAAATGGATGAGAAAACAAACTTATCCCTTGAAAATTTTGATAAAAAAAAGAATCAAGGCACCTCCTCCCTAAATATAATGATAAGAATTGTATCTACTTACAAGTCTTCACACTTATAGTAACAAACGCTGTTAATAATAACGTGTTGCTTAACTCAAACCTGCAAGTTCTATTTTTTTTTTAAGTTTAGATGAATCAGTATTTGCAAAAGGGTTCCAGACGACAGATGCATTGTCAAGCTTGGATCAAACGATTGAACTGTACAAATTCAAGAGGATATCAATGATTAAAAAACTCACAACGATAATAAATTCTGCTCTGATGAGACACCTCGCTGTTTGTACACTTCACCAAATATTATTACGTTTATCAGATCAAGGAAAGTAACACGAGCGGAACATAGAACAGGCATCGACGAGGTGAGAAATACATAAAATTAAAAACATTAAGGAACCACTAGACAGAAGTAGATGCAGATGGAACGATAATATTAAAATGATCTTTAATATATTAGAGTGTGAACTGCCTAAATCATTTGACTAAATATCAGGACCGGTGGTTAAACATGAATAAGAAGAGATATTTCCTTGAGAAGCTTTTGAGTCAATGACTTTGCTCCAAAGAGTTAGTCAAAGTTACTAATAACTTACAAATAGAGATATAGTTATTTCGAGATGGTCTACACGCAACATCCAACCTGTTCTGAACAGTACAGCGTAAAAATATAATTGCACCTCATTAGATAGTAAATACAGCCACGGTGGTCTAGCGGTTAGAACGCTGGCATTGTAATCCTGGGGTCTCGGGTTTGAATTTATAACTTGTGTTGGGCAAGGCCGTGGTCTAGGCAACACGGAGTTTTCCTCCCGGTTTCTCCGTGGCATCCCAACAATTACTCCATTCACACACAGAAGAAGGCAATGGCAAACCACTTCTGGATCATCTGCCAAGAACGTATATGAAAAGGTCCCAGTCCGAGAAAAGGATGGAAGGATCCTGTTCATATGGACCTGTCGTCAGACAGAACACTAAATAAAAGAAAGATAGTAAATAAAGTTTATCAGTTTGCACATCACAGTTAAACGTAATGAGAACTAACAAATTCATTCGACAGCATCTGATCTCAATAATCGATAAAAAATATCGTTGCTATACTTTGAGTAATGTTATGAGTTGCAGCACAGGTTCCAATTCTTAACAGAAACACACTCTTGTGATTTAGGAACAGACTGTACCACGCATCATTATCTGGTGTTGGATAACAACTAGACATTCCCATGCGTTTAAAATTAACTTTTGATTTTAAACCCTTAATCGATACTAATATTCACGTATTAATTTGATACAAATCAATGTAAACCAATGCACGTAAATTTTATTGTATTAAGAATGCATTTACATAAGCAGCTAAAAACATGTTACGTAAATTCGAGGTTTTCACAGCGGTGAGTATGAAGATTTCTGTCTTCTGGATTGTTGCGCTGTGTAGTCTGGTCGATATTTACCAACGTTTCAGAGGTCATACTGCCTCCATCATCAGGGCGATAAGTATGAAGATTACTGTCTTCTGGGTTGTTGCGCTGTGTAGTCTGGTCGATGTTAACCAACGTTTCAGAGGTCATACTGCCTCCGTCATCAGAGTATGAAGATTTCTGTCTTCTGGGTTGTTGCGCTGTGTAGTCTGGTCGATGTTAACCAACGTTTCGGAGGTCATACTGCTTCCATCATCAGGGCGATGAGTACGAATATTGCTGTCTTCTGGGTTGTTGCGCTGTGTAGTCTGGTCGATGTTTACCAACGTTTCAGAGGTCATACTGCCTCCATCATCAGAGCGGTGAGTATGAAGATTTCTGTCTTCTGGGTTGTTGCGCTGTGTAGTCTGGTAGACCTTTACCAACGTTTCGGAGGTCATACTGCCTCCGTCATCAGGGCGATGAGTACGAATATTTCTGTCTTCTGGGTTGTTGCGCTGTGAAGTATGGTAGATGTTTACCAACGATTCATCGCCCTGATGAAGGAGGCAGTATGACCTCCGAAGCGTTTGTTAACATCGACCAGATTACACAGCGCAACAACCCAGAAGACAGAAATCTTCATACTCACCGCTGTGAAAACCTTAAGAGCTAGAATATTGTTCTGTTTGTCGGACTGCTAACTAGTAGTCAATATCTACGAGAATTCCCTGTGATCTGCCATCCCAACACAGGTTTCCTTCGTTTTCCTCTGTCTTCAATCAAACGCTTCGTTGACTGCCAATTTCCAGGATAATACATGATATTCGTGCTATTTCAACACAACAATATTACCCCTTGCTACAGAGACTACAAAATTATTTTTATTTCGAAATTATCTACCAGGAACTCGATTCTCTGCTGTCTCTATCTAAAGGGCCTCTAAAACGATGGTAAACTTCTTTTCAGACTACCCGGCGCTACAACCCGGAAGACAGTCATCTTCGGGGTCACCGCCATCGAAACTTCAAATCCTACTACTGACATGCAACGTGTGTTATTATAAGATTTAAGAGTGAAGTTTTGTATTGTGTGTATCTGTCTGTAAATTATTTGCACTTAAAAATGTGATGTGTATGAGTGCGTTATCTGTTTTTCAAATGTAATTTTTTTGTTTAAATTTTTTAATCCTTTTTTAAAGCCAATTACGCCTACAGATCTCGCCTTAGACTGTCCACTAAACAGACGCGTCGGACATTTTCCGCTGTACGACTGCACCATTTTAAATTCTCTTCAGAGCCATCCGGACAGAGCTGTAAAGTTGGCTACCGAGACTTGGACCACATTAAACGAATCTAACGTAGCTGAGACAACAGACAACCCCATTAGCCTTTAAGGCAACTTGTAACATATTTTTCTTAAAACGTGTAGTTAAATTTGTTAAATGTTATGAAACCCGTAGGTTTATTACCGTGTTGATAGCTCCTAAGGCACACTCATCCACACACACACACACTCAAAACCATTTATTTAAGATACATTTTAATATTATCCTAAGTCTCCCAAATGGTTTCTTCCCTTCAGGTGTTCCGACTAATATTTTATGCACATTCTTAATCTTTTTCGTGCTTGTTACATATGCCATCAATTTTGTTTTTATTAATTTGATAAACTTAATATTATTTTAATAATAAAGTCTTCTCGGGGTTATCAGCCATGTTAGATGGCGATTAATCGCCCACGTTTCGAGGACCATTTCTGTGCTCATTTTCAAGGCTGTTGAGAATGAAATTTATACATTTTCAGAATTTCCATAAGTGTTTTGTGTACGTTTGTTTTCCTGCGTTCTGCATTGCTATTAAAAAGTGACATGAAACATATTATAACATCGAAATAAACACTTTTAACCATCTAAAGATTACGTAACACTACATACGTAAATTTTAACAACAATTGTGAACACCTGCGATAATTTATCTATTACGTACCTTAAAAATACGTAAAAGAACACATGATTTAACATAGAAATTCTACTGAGATCATATAATATATAACGTTACATGTAATATGTATTTTATCAATGTCATCAAATGAATTATATATAGCATGGAACTGAGAAGCAAATATGAAGACAATTGTCAATGTTTGTTTTATCATAAAGTGCCTGCCACTTTCGCAAAACGCGTGCCTTTTGCTGAGGTGGAACATTACATAAATATTCTGTAATAATGTCCCTTAACGTGTTGACTTTAATTATAAGATACATTTCCGTGGGGGGAAAAATTCTCATTTAAAAGTCATAAATTAACTTGATTCATTAAAAATGGAAGAGAGTTTATTTTTTATATAATTACTATACTGTTTACACTTTCTTTCTTAACTCGATTCTCGTTCATGGAGCAGAAAGTGTAACACAAATTTCAAAAGACAGAGACACGTGCAGTCTAGTCTAATGGCCGCATAACTGTTCCATATAAAGGCTACAAACGCGGCTTTTGCTAAGGCAGTGATTTGAACAGTGCCACGCCTTACTGTAGCAGGAGGAAGCAAGTGTATGCAAAGTGGATGGGACAGAAGAAAGTAGATGAAAGAGCATGTCCCCCACTCTATTACATCTGGCCGGCGTCTTCAAATTCAATTGCCTCGCAGGCATCTGTTTCAGAAAGGTGGCACCTAGCGGCAGCCTTGTGTACTTATCTACACAGTTCGATATTGAACTGCACAATCGAATTCGCACGACAGGAAACACGTGCACAGGAGATTGCAAGGTTTTTGTGCACTTTGGTATGGAGAAATGGCAATGTATTATTAATTTTGCGAGCAGTTTGATGAGAACTACTACTACTTGGCTACTATCTTGAAATTAAGGGACCAAAGCTCTCTAAATACGCAACTCATTCTCAAAATCTATCTCCCGAAGAAGAATCTTAGTACTGTTTTTCAATCATCTATTCCAAGTAGTTTTCCTTCAAAATTTTAATTTATAAAATCCATAGTTCCGAACGTAGGCCACACTTGGCTTCCTGGCAGCTATTCGGCCTTGAAACCAGACAGGGGATCATCGTTTCACTGTTTGTGTCAAGTTACTGTCTCCTACTCCACACGACATAACCTCACATATTAATGGCAATTTCATTAAATGACAAGCTGCCTTGGGGGATTGCTTTACATTTCCACGAAGTACCTAAGGGTGTCGCTAGGCGGCGACATTATTCACAATATAATTCCATTACCGCATTAAATTAACGAACCGCTGCCATGACAACGAACTCCAAGGCGCGACACTTCTTTGTTTCAGTTCTAACTGCATTTTGTAACGAATCATGTACCCTGTCAATGAACGAGAAAGCAATCAAACTTAAAGGCAGGCAGATACGAAGTGAACACACAACAGTGTTGGTCCACTATTCTGACCGTTTCTTCAAACCGTCAACTGCATGCATCCTCTAAAAGTTTATGTAAATGGTTGATTCATTATATAAACTGTTTTCTTTAAACATTTATAAAAAAAAATCTTCCAGTTTAATGACAAACGATGGCATAAAGACGTGTGTACAGCCAACTCCGAAAACGTCGTGTACATAAAATATACCTTAGACCAAGGGTTCTCAACCATTTTTCGCAGGCGTACCACTAATTTTAATTTAACACATTAAATATACCACTAACCGAATGCGTTCAGGGAAAATTTTTGTTTATGTTAATATTAACTTTTGATTTTCTTACTTAATTCGCGTGTCACTCAACATTGGCTCTCGTACCTGCCTTAGACCATGGATGGTGGCCAACATAGTACAGGCATACCTCGGATATATTGCGGGTTCCGTTCCAGACCCCCGCAATAAAGCGAGTCACACGAATATTTTGGTTTCCCAATGCATATAAAAGTTATGTTTACACTATACTGTAGTCTATTAAGTGTGCAATAGTATTATGTCTAAAAACAATGCGAGAATTACCAAAATGTGACACAGAGACACGAAGTGAGCACGTGATTTTCGAAAAATGGCGCCGATAGACTTGCTCGACGCAGGGTTGCCACAAACCTTCAATTTATAAAGAAACGCAATATCTGCGAAGCGAAATAAAACGAGGTATGCCTGTATTCATATTATGCACACACACGAAATGTCGGATGAGAAGTGGCAAAGCAAATGGTGGTCTGATTACAAATTCAGCAACGACTGGAATAATTGAAGCTATTCATGAAATACTTCAGGAGTTGTTTTACACTCTGAATTAGGCCCTGAGATATTGAGTGAGGAGTTTTTATCACTCCACTACGACATTTCTTGAATAAAAAGACGGTAGTACGAATAGATGCTGAAGGCATGTTGGTTTCGCCTGGAGGGGACAACCAAACAAAGCCAAAGTCTGGATTTGTGGTCCTGATCGAGAGTCGAACTGGCAAACTTCAGAATACATAGACGCGTCACTCTGATCTGCACTGACTCATAGAATTTTCCGTATTTGCCAACCGAGGCGAAAATTTTACCTGACCCGATTGCACAAAGGTCCATTCTGGGATCTTCAAATAGGCAAATTCAGGAAGGGAAACGACAGTAACACATACTTTTACCACTTTCAGGGTAGCGGTGATTATAAAGACTGTAGTTAAATTATTTTATAGAATATTTACGTATTTCACACATTAAATGTACGGCATCGATTTAATCTTAAAACCTTGCATACCTTGAAGTGTTATCTAAATATATAAAATTATACATACAAACACAACTATTTACACTTTGAAAAGACGCTTAGTGCCAAACGCGTTTCGACCTCAAGTGGTCATCATCAGTGGCAAATAAATTAATTCATATTAAATCATGAAATTTATAAGACGATGATTTGTTATAAAGCATAACAGGTCATACTTTATGTAATACCACAATGACTTGTACGATTTAATATGAATTAATTTGTTTGCCACTGATGATTACCTCTTGAGGTCGAAACGTGTTTGGCACTAAGCGTCTTTTCAAAGTGTAAACAGTTTTGTTTGTACGAGGTGCGATCGGAAAGTTTCAAGACTGTGTCAAATAGAGGGCGAACCGGACGTAGGACGAGCTTCTGACGCTAGGGGGTGCGGCCTACATTCATAGTAAATAAGTGTGCCAGCCGGCATCATCGAATTAGCATTTGTTTCTCGTATGTATGATTTTATATATTTTGGTATCGATTCAGTATGAAAACGGTAAGAAATTTTTAACTTGCAACTAGTTTGTTATAAAATATCTAGTTATTCAAGGAAGTAAGTTTTTGAGAACAGTCAAAAAATAAAATAATGAAACAGTCATTGGGCATTCCATGTATTAATCAAGGTTAGGTTAGGTCAGGTCAATGAAAACTCACAATAAATCTTACAGCCCTGGCAGAGTTAAAATTAGCAAACCTAACCAAACCTAACCTAACCTAACCTAACCAAACCAAAATTGGTCACAGTAGGCAACGTATTTTTACATTTCATCTGAATAAAATGCAGATACCGTCAATACATTCTACACATTACCAGTTATCGATTAGTTAATCAGTGAACTACTTATTGAGTAGTTAAAGTGTATAAAATATTTGACTGCATACTTCAAATGCAACGTTAAGTTAATGTGCTATATAAAATAGTGGATTTAAAAATTAATTATACAAGGAGTAACGCATAAGTCCACAAGAAAAAGTGTTTCTAGAGTAAGGGAATGTGACAGTGAATTGATGTAGCAATCACCTCTGAAACGTCGGTAAACTTATACCAGACGGAACAACAATCCAGAAGAAATCAATCTTTATACGGCCCTAAGAACCTCAAATATCAAAACAGGCTTTGAGTACATAGACAGGATTAAAGTGGTTCAAGACAGAGTCCAATGACGGTATTCTATTACGACAGTGACAGAATTTCATCGTGCATTATACCATAATATATTATTATCCTTCATCATCAAATTTCTAAAAGCGACAAGATGCACTTGGGCATTCTGTGAAGTGGTTACAGTTTCAACACGCTGTCATCGTGTGCTGTCCATCAAGAGACAATGGAAGTGTTCTTTCCTGAGTGGCTAAATAACTCATGAATACCAGCCCAGCTTAAACAGGTGCTACAAGATCACCAAGGCTTGCGTGTGAAGTGAAACTTTCAGGCTTTCCCATTAATCAGACGGTGCTGCAATCTGCAGATGTTACTGCGAACTTATTATAACCACACCACAGAGAATGTAATTTTGTGTACCAACAATTTTAATGTTATGACAGGGTGAGAACTCCACTAATTCACTCGTAACTGTGTTACATCAACGCTCCAAGCGGCAAGCTGCTGAACAACCAGATCTACAGCGTGCTAACGGGGATTGTAATTAAGAAACTGCACAACATGATGAATATTAAGGACTGAAATTACTGGCTCTAGATAACGTTAAGGCTGGCAGCCACAGCGATTCCAGCGGTCCACAGTACTTCTGTGGAAATATACGCCGAATATGACACGTGCAGGAACATAATTGGTCACGTTCTTCAGTTATTTCATGGAACTAAAAATAGGTGACCAGATAAATGCGCACATGAAGAAAACCCACACGAAAATTCCGTACAGAAAAAATCCCACAGTCATAAATGCTCACATGAAAAATGCTCACACGGACAAATGCTCACACAGAAAAATACACAGATAGAATAATTCTGACATTATTTTTAGTTTACAAAAAAAATTTGGTCAACTGGGGCTAAGGGTAGGTTAGGTTAGTATGTATAGTATGTTTAAACTTCACTTCATAGCATGCACATAAAGCTTTATTAAGAGTGTATTACTTGATAGTATTGTGAATGTGAGAATTTTTCTATGTGCGTGTTTTTCTGTGTGAGCATTTGTCCGTGCGAGAATTTTTCCATTTGAGCATTTTCCATGTGAGCATTTATGACTGTGGGGTTTTTTCTGTCTGCAATTTTCATGTGGGCTTTCGTCATGGAACCCTAAAAATATTGTCGTAATCACATGACAGAGTCATGGCTCTATTATGTGATGTCTGTCACTGGGTCACTTGAGAAATTCACACCATCTACCAGATATGATGACAAAATTTCATAATCAAAATACTTGTTACTGATTCTTCGTTTCCCTAAAACAAATAATCACGATAAAAGGAAATAAAATAAATGACAAAATAAGCTGAATCGTCGTTGTTAAAAAGAGTAATCCTGAATGAACAAACTACATTAAATCGACTAATAACATATAATGGCAGTGACTTAACAAACTCAGTCACTCATTAAGCCACATAATCGTTATCCATTCACAGACTCCAGCACTCATACAAATCCATTCTTCGTTCCACCGAAGTAACTTCAAACCGTGGCCTCAGTTTAATGGATTTTCTTTTCCACAAATCAAACAATTTAACTTAGGAAGCAATTTAAATCCTCTCTACCCCTGGCGTTTAAAACGGAGCGAACATTTGCTTAGCATCACACAAAGGACAGAACAATGGCGCTCTGTCGGTCGAAGTAGGGTTATAATAGGTTTATTGTTGGAGCCTTTCAGCTCTCACTGCATTCGGCCTGTGCTACAATCATGGCGGGAAGCCGCTGGAAGCAGGAGACGGTGAAATTAATGACTGCATTGTCACTACACGATTACTCGCCGATACATTATAACCTAAACGGAAGTGAACGAGGGAAATTTGTTTTATTTTAAAAAAGTTCTTGAAATATTCCTCCATTTCCTCATTATCCTTTTCAATAACAATGAAAATGATGATAATAATAATAATACTGATTTAAAATAAGAAATATCAGAAAAATAAAAAAACCTGCAATAAGAGAAGGATTTAAATTCTTCATTTTATTTCGTCTTGTCTTAACGTGCAACTAAGCAGCGACACGAGCCAATTACGTAGTCAGTACAAAAAGATAAAATAAATACAAGCAACAATAAAAATAAGTGAAAACTACTAAATACACAATCAATCTAAACTATTTTGTCGTATTGAGAAATAGTCCTCAAAAGGAGGCAATGTTTTTGCTAGTAGAATTCAATTATAATTACGTAAAATACCAAATTTAATAAGACGACAACATAATAATAATTCAATTCAATTCAATCAATTTATTTAAGTGTTTGCCAACAGCGAGAAGCCAATAAGAGGCAAACACTGATAATACATACAATAATAATGAAAAATAGCACACAAACAGATTAACTAAATTTATACATGTACAGTATTAAATGTAACTGCCAAGTACAGGCAAACCCAAAATAGAAACAACATTATACACAAAGAAAAATAAATGAAGAAATATAAATAAAAACAAATAATCCACCAAGGGAACACTAATATAATTATAAAAATTTAAAGAATATAAAAAAACAGATAACGAAGCTAGATCATCTACCAATAATAATAATAATAATAGCTATAATCTCAGACTTATTTTTAAAACATGTAGGATTCACTGCATAAGGTAGGACGTGCCTTTATGAGATCCGATTCATTCATACTAATGATCCATTTACTTAACCTGTTCACTTAATCATATCAGTGGTTATGTTATATTGGGCTTAGTCTTCTACGCAATTGAAAGGTTATGTCATATAAAATTTCCTAGTATTATTTCGGTACTAACACAGCAATTAATCTACAGAAACAATAATTGATTGAAAGGATAAAATATGTAACGTTTAAACTAAAACCTAACAGACAACAAAGTTATAAAAATTAATAACAGGTACGTAGTTAATAACGTTTTCTAGTAATTATCTTTGTTTTATAACAATTATATAAAATTTTCAGCGAGATATCGAGGCTGACACTGCACGTATCGCTGTGCAATATTATTACCCAACGTAAAACAAGCGATCGTCCTGATAATGGAAGCAGCAAGTACCTCTGAAACGTTGGTAAATTACAGATTACACGGAGCTTCAACTTAGAATACAATCGTCCTCATAATCGGTGCAGTAAAAACCTAAAATCATGTTAACACCAGCCCTATTTATGTACCTTGCAACATTATATTTTAATCTCCAATAAACGAACATCAATCCCAATGAGTGAATCAAAATCTCAAAATAAATTAAATGGAGGGAAAATTTCAGGTGTTGCTTCTGTGTGTCATGTTGGCGGGTCGAATGTCTGTAATCGTATATCATTTCAGGATTCTGTCGAATGTTCAGAAAACTGCTAGATGCCACTTCTGAAAAGCATTTCAACAGTTGAAGGTTTAGAGGAACATAAAACATAATTTGCTAAGCAACTGAAGCACTCCTATGCAGCCCGACAGCTTCCTTTGAAGCTGATTATTGCTGTGGTAATTCGGTAGCACAGAACTACACTGTTAGCATTTCATTAAGTATGAAAGCATCAGAAGCAAATAAACCTATCGCCATCAATTACTGTATGTCTGAAGAAGGATGGTATCTGAAAGCAAAGTTCTGATGATAATATTTGAGTCTAAGAGAAATTAAATAATGAATACAAAATACAGAGAACGAAATACTATGTGTTAGCTGGATATTTTAGCAAAGAGAGAGAAAAAAATGTACGCAAAACTTTGTGTGGAAAATTTACAGACATGGGATTATTACTGGATACTATTAAAATGAGCTCAAATAAATTTGTTCATTATTTGAATTCTGACGAACTTTCGTATTAGTAAGAATTTCTTAGGATACGTATCGAATCTCTCTGATATTAAATTCTGAAAGGAATACGTAACGCTAAGTAAGTTGTAATACATGTTACATGTTCTCCTGTACATGTGGCAGCACTGAGGCGTCACATGATCAGAGAACTGCGATACTAGCTACGTCACGGCCCCGTAGATACGAATTCAGAGCCCCTAGCCTACAGGTTTGTAGCAGAAGGCTTACAAATTCAAAACTATGTTCGTATAAACTGCACTTTCATGAAGGGGATGTTTTTGTGTCCCCAATAACACCAGTAATATACCAAATACAATCGTGAGTGATGAGATGAAGGAATAATTATTTTGAATGAGACGACCGTGGCCTATTTTAAGAGACTACATCGGCAATCGCATGGTGGTATGGTAAGTGAGAAAATCATAACTCGGCCAAGGTTCTAAACAAACAAACAAAATAAAATAAGCGAGAGATAAAAATAAGAACAAAGTTTCTACCCAGAAACTTCTCAACACTGGAATAAGAGATTCTTTCTTTTCGGGGATATTTTACGATGGGTACGCTGGATGAATTAGGAAACAGCCAAATATTCCGTTGATATGTTATTTATTATTTATTTATTGTTCTGTCTGACGACAGGTCCATATGAACAGGATCCTTCCATCCTTTTCCCGGACTGGGACCTGTTCATATACGTTCTTGGCAGATGATCCAGAAGTGGTTTGCCATTGCCTTCTTCTGTGTGTGAATGGAGTAATTTTTGAGATGCCACGGAGAAACCGGGGAAGCCCCCGGAGGAAAACTCCGTGTTGCCTAGACCACGGCCTTACCCAACACAAGTTATAAATTCGGGCACCCCCGGGAATCGAACCCGAGACCCCAGGATTTCTAGGCCAGCTTTCTAACCGCTAGACCACCGTGGCAGTTGATATGATTTATTTACTCTGTTCCGGAAACACTTTGCAAGAGTACAGTAGTTTGTTTCACATCAGTGGTGTAAGTTTGCGAAGGGTCACATTTAGGACCAACCCTGGCTGTCTGAAGAAATTTTAGCCGTGTTTCATGAAGGAATACTGCCAGCCATAACCTCAAATTGATCATTACTTTTCTTTCTTAATCACACTTTGTGTAAAGGATTGCATATACCCTATATTATTTCATATTTGTGATAACAGTTAACATTCAGTGATCTACCGATGCACTTTGACACCACACCGAAAACCTATTTAAATTTTATAGAAAAATAAAATAAAGTTTGTATTGTATGCATGGAATTTCAGCCATGTTGAATCTAAGACAAGTGTATGTAGGTGGTGCATGTTCAAATTTTGAACACCACCTCAGAGATCTACTGAATTCGTGGCACAAAAGTTTCTATCCAATTATCTTTCTCCTTAAGGACGTATCGAATCAGGCATCGTTATTGACCTGATTCGGAAAAGACGATTGGGTTATAATTAATTTCTGATATAGTATCTCCGGTGGGTAAGTTTTGAAATAACGGTAAGATAAGAGTCTCTACCATCGTTCATACCGTTTTTATTTCAAGTGACAGAATTCTCCTTATTCGACTTTCTAATTTTTTTTTTACGATATCATTACATTAAATTACAAATCACAAATGTACGATGAAAAAGAATGATTACCATACACTACTTAAAGGTTCTTCGGAACAACTCTGATTAAAGTCTAATAAAAGAATTGTGCACTGGCAAGTTATAAGTAAAGTAATACGTCTATGAAGATTGATAAAATATTTTTTTTGGCTCTAGGGTTTGAACAATTTAAAATGAGCGGAAACCAGACAAGAGAAGAAGACCATAAGAGAAAGGAAGGTAATATGAGGGAGATGGAAGATTAGAATGGGGTGGATCAGAAAGAAGGCATAGGACAAGAATAATTACTTTATTTATGCTAGATTTAACTTCGGCTCTCCTGTTGAATGGGCTATATGTCACCGGATTACAAGGGTAGGAAGTGAACTGGAAACGACGTGGACTAATTTTAAGGTGCAGTATCATCCTAACATTTAACTTATGGAGCCAAAGAAAAACAGGAAACATCCTACTCAGTATATCGTACCCTCACACCCATATTCAGAACGGCGATCTCCCGATTACGAAGTTGAGAAGCCAGCCTACAGTACAGGATGTTACGGGACCATGAACAAAACTGCATAATATATGTAAATAATTATGTATTAATATGAAGAATGATACGCAGTACTCATGGGAAAATCGAGAAACATCTATCAAAATTCGGTGTCAAACACCTTGAGAGCTGTATTCCCTAGTCACACAGAATTCAACGCGGTTAGGTAAAGACTCGAGTCGCATCACAGTCCTGTCTCAGCACGATAAGACGTCAGGCAACTGCAAAATGTCTGGAGGGAAAACACCGCTTGAAAAGTCTAAACGTATTGTCCGCCCGAGCGGAGAATTTACTCGACCTTGAAGCCATGACGTCATGCTGAATGCTGTCCTAAAAATATCGCCGCGTTCTTTAAACGTCTCCACTGTTGAGGCGATATGCATATTTGACACTGCATTTGTTTTATAGGTGACCCCGACTGATAAACTAAATTCTATATAAAGTATGACATTGAAAACACAGGAATAAGACAACATATAAGAAAGCTGGAAAAAAATAATGGATAGCTGAGTCAGCCGATGTTTCTCAACGGAATATTAGAACGGCTGTGCACTGTCGCAAATGGGTACTTGAATTTGAAGGTCGAGTCAATTCTTCGCTCAGACTGACAGTAAACCGTAGGACAAAAAAATCTGGGAGAAATTTGGTGAGACACGATTTGGAGTGGATTTGTCCTGTTCAAGACTGAAATACGAAAATAATAACAAACCTTTTGGTTCTGTAAAAGAAAATGAATTTCTTGACGAGCTTGGATACTATTAGTTTCTCAAGAAGGACACTGCTCCATTCTATACTTCTACATCCAATAATGATGGATGATGCTTACTGGAACGCTTAATTAGTTAAGGAGTTACATTTTAATAATTTCTGATTCTTTCACAGAAATTCTAACAGAAAGCATTAAGTTTTGTTTTTGTTAGTAGAAATGGAGAGCAGATCTTCCACACAGTCAGTATGAGAGCTTTAATAGTTGTAACAAAAAGGAGTTCAAAAAGCGAATTTTAATTGGAATAAACACTTCAAACCGGAGTGAAAGCTCAATAATTATCTAGGAACGGTAGACAATTCAACAGACTCAAAACAATAGCAGTTATTGTACAAAACTACTCAGAATAGAAAGGCAAGCGAATTGAAATGCATGAAAGGAATACAATGACAATTGTAAACAAAGGCCTCTCAGCAAAACTGTGTAATTATATAAGAATCACTGTTGGCTTCAAAAAATGTGAAACAAAACCAATGCATCCAGGCGAGTTAGCTAATAAAGGAAGATATTTACATTGACAAACAAATAAACAAACAGCCCTTCGTTAAATGCAGCAAATGTGGAACGCTATTTCATAAAATAGTACGCGATCTTCATATAAGGTGGACCAGCACGGACAAAAGTTACAAACTAAAGTCACTTAATAGCGTATAGTGTAGTTTCCCTCTTCCAAATTACTCAATATAGGTGTCTCAGAAAGATGTGTGCACATAAAACGGAATATTAACCTTGTTACCAATCACCCTGTGTTGTGTTTGCGAGGCGAACATATGTCGCTTACACATAACACATGCATCAGAATTGCCATTTCACTAAGTGTAAATAATGACGTATGTAATGGTTTAGTTTATTAAACTGTATGTTATATTCACTGAAATTTTGTTCACATATTTTTTGGGACACACTGTATAAATGAATTCTATTGAATATTTTTGGAGACGAAACACAGGTACGAACATGTTAATAATTTTGTAAACGTCACTGCCACTTATCACTCATAAGTATCACCGCGCCTCTGATAATTGAAACAATATAAATAAATATAAAGACGTTTAAAATATTTGATATGCATATAAATAACTTGTGCCACACTCGGTATAAATGTCACACCTTCCCCGAAAGAACAGCTATGTCCATTGCCCCACCGTGTTCACACTTCACTTGGCGATATGAATCAGTCCGAATCGATATGACACACATCGAGGTAAGTCATGTGTTCATAATGGCGTTCTGGTCTCGCCCCAAGCGGCTTGTTGATTGTCTGATGGTATTGTGTCATGTGCATATCTTATATTAAAGAACAAAAATACTTGAGTGTGGTGTGCTTGTTAATTAAACAACGTACGAAATAAATCCGTTTTCTTTATAAGGATAAAAGTTTTAATGAATGTGAGTTGCTCTGTCTAGTTGAAAGTACGTCTGGCAACCCCGCTACGTTCTCTGACGAATGTGTGACGAAATATTTACACCAATGTATTTCAAGTCGTTGGACAGGTATGAACATCAAAGTTTACCAGATTTTACCACATATAATTACTTTCTTTTGGTCACTCGAAAAGCTCAGTGTACGAATCAAAATTTCTTTTCAGCAGCAGAACACATATACTGCATTACCCTGAGAAAAATGCTTAGCAATCCAGCCACTACAGACACGTTCTCAGAAGTGCAAAGAATACGCGGAAGACACTTCGAGCAGAAACTATGATTTTCTTTTATGAACTTTATAGCTCGGTTGTTAATTCCTTGTGTTAAATAGCACTAACTTTAAAATTATTTTGTTCTGTACTTAAAAGTTTGGTTGTTAATAACTGTATAAAAACTTACTTTCTTTGAAACTTCTCTCGTCCTTGTCTCCACAACTGCTCAACTCCGGACTGCAGTATTTGATTATATCGATTAAAATCGATTCAAGGTACATTCCCTTACAAGCTCGGCAGTAACGATCCGGTACACTCTGCACAAACGCCATCTGTCCTCTTTATACGTGACCCTACCACAGGGAACACAATTTCCGAATGCATTTAGAAAATTCTTACGGGCAACAAAACCGACGTTAATATTTAACACAAATATAAACGAGAAACGTTTCATAACGAGGCTGTGGTGACCGAGTCTTTGCGGAATAAATATTCGGTGCAGCCAGGATTTAGTTTCGCGCTGCGGTTTCTTGAAGTGACGACAGACGTAAACAGTCGACTGAACACATCAACACGGTGATGGTTTGCTCCGAGGGGCTGCCAGAAACAACGACACGCTTCAATAAGTCATCCGTTGCTGTGTTGACTATTAGCGAATTTCGAGACGTCGGTGCGACTCGGAAGTCCAACAGACCATAAAGTAACGACATCTATTGATAAGACGTGGGACTACGTACTGTAAAATCAACATGCCAACCTGCACTTCCCGTTCCGTGTTCTCCATTTATGTGTTTATTTGACTATTTCATCTGAAGTTTTGTCCGAATAAAAGCTATTTCACGTCACTGTTCCAACTGTAAAGGATATTTGACATCGAGAAGAAAAAAACGGAACGTACTGTAATTATGAAAGATCTAAGCAGGGAAATTTCGTGATGTTCTTGAAGGAATAGCCCTAACGTTTGCCTGGAGGAACTGAATAAAACCACGAGCATAGACTGCTATCGGAAAGTCGCAGGCTCGAATCTCGGCCGAGAAATATGAATGTTTTAACGAAGTACATAATAGAAAATAATTCATTCCGTAACTTTACAATCGCATTTTATCAAAACTAGCAAACTTCCCGTCAAGAATAACGGGGGAAAATCTAATGAAAAAAACACACGTATTTATAAATATTATCCCATAAGGCCCAAAATGCCTTACCGGCAAATTACCATCAATTAATCACACACTTCCTGATTCAGGGTGTCCAAAAAGATGTATGTAATAAGGTTAGTTTATTAAATATATTTATTTCATTCGTTGAATATATATATATATATATATATATATAAAAGTAAAGTTTGTCGCACTATACGCCATGTAGGCGCTTGGGGTGAGAGGAGGTATAGCTCCTCTCTTCCTTGACCTCGGCACTAGATGGGGGTGAGTGGTCAGCATCACGCCCCGGCCGGCTTTACCCCCGGGAAAGGACCCCGGTACCCATTGTAGAGGAGGCTGGGTGGGCCCCAGAGCCGGTCTGGACACAGAGGCTAGAGGAAAAATCCTCTGCCCCCGTCGGGGATATAACCCCGGTCGTCCAGTCCCTAGCTAGTCACTATACTGACTGAACTATATATATATATTTTTGGAACACTCGGTATGTACTGAGATTTATATATATTTCAGGTCGAATTATATGTTGGCCAACAAGCACTTTACGAAAACCCGGAAGAGAATTTACGTTTTTTCTCGAGAACAGTTTGCGCATACATTTTGGATCTGATTAAATTGTAACCTATTGGCTTTAATTTGAAACGTTATTCAGCATAATAGATATTTAACGCAATTTAAATTACTTTGCTTTTGTTCAGTGATATAGAAACTGGATATACAGTGCGATTAGCTTTATAATAAAGGGTTTGTATGGAATATGAATTACATTAAGCCAGTGCAAAATACGAAATATGGCGTTTTTGTGATTTCCTACACTTCCTCAACACTAATTAAAATATGTCACAAACACTCTACTTCCATCCTCTTTGTTAATTTTCGTCTCGCTCCATTAATCGTCTACAACATGTATCATACACCGTAGAAGTGTAAGCAGCGTATGTAACTGAAACAGCGTCTTTTAAAACCACGTTAATTCGATGGGAAGATGGACCCGATGATGGCTAAAATCTACTGATTCTGATGTTTATGTTGCGATCTGTGTGAACTTCATTACATTTGTAGTGACAAGTTCAACCGACCGAAAATCGACCTGTTGAACAGTAATCGAGTATTATCGAAATCGAGTCTCGGACAGAAAGAGAGATACAAACGATCAGAAAACTTAAGAATCACGTAAATATTTTTTTTTAGATGGATGAAATCAGTGAGCTATTTGGATATTAGACGAGGAAGTTGTTTCTTAATGTACGACATCAACTTTCGAGGTCCTTCCAGCGGTGAAGATATTCATGATCGTCATCTGAAATATGATGACATGTACAATGTTAGGCGAGTATCGATCCTTCGCAGGAACATCTTCCATCTTCAGGAACAAAGATGAAAGAGTGTATTCCTTCCGAAATGTTGGTATCCAGATGCAAAACCAGACTGTGTTACAACCCAACAAGGTAACGGGAAGATACCATTAAGGTTTATGTATGGAAAACAGGCTCTGGAGGTCGGAGGTCGATGTAACTGTCTCGGGATCATGTCCAACGGCGGGCTTGGATACTAGCAGGGCTCGGTTTTTTATTCCAGAGACTCGTTTGCATGCTTTAAGAGCTAATATCATGACGCAAGATCCTGTTCGCGTAATTAATGCGGGAATTATTCAGGTGGTATAAAGCGAGTGAACGTTCAGCACCGAGGGTAAAATTTAGCCAATGGAGCACGATATAAGGCTACTTATGTGTGTAATAGGCCTATATTCATTTTTAACAAAATCCCTGAAATTCCTAAGACTCAGAATTACTTGTAAACAACAGGATATATTAATCTGCCCGTTACATTTACGGGTGTAAAACTACCTTTTCATATATTTTTTTACTTTATGCTTACTGGATGGTCTAAAATATAATGCTCGGAAAAAAACAAAAATTTAGGTACAGCCGACATTATGCGTAATCTGTTCAATAAAGGGAATGTTAATGCAAGATTGGATTACAGTGCATTTTTCATGTTTATTAACGGTAAAATGAAAGGAATTAGAGTGTGACTATCGATATTTTACAGATTGAATCAGAATTTGGTCAGCAACGGATTTTATATTTCTGTTCCACATTATAGCAGGTAACCTAAAATATATTCGAGTTCTTTCTGCATGCTTTGCCGTATGATAGACTTTACCTCCATAAAGTTTAATGCTTTGAAGAATAATAAGAGAATAAATTATTAAATACGCTAAATCCTTTGAAACCCGAGAAGGAGACACAAGAATGTGAGTACGAAGAGTAGAAAGAATATTATGGGAAAGAAATGAAAAGAACATTTCCGCAGGGAGTACGAGCATCACTGTATTACAGATTCCCAGGCAATGCCCATTCGTCCTTGTGAAAAAATAAGTCAAAATGAAAACGTTAGGATGATAAGTAGGAACATGAGACAAAAGAGTGGAATTTTGATTTTCTTATCACGAATGGCGAAACTGTAATTTTGAGCAAGGCGTAATTTGGTGACATACGCAGGAAGGGGGAAAATTTTGATTAATTTAAATAGGGAGGCTTGCATGAGAATCTTCCAGTAGGGAATTGAACTTTGAAATCGTCTTAACATATTATTAAAGAGACAGGAAAATCTCCTAAAATTTACCACTAGACAGCGGTCCTTCAAACAGAAGAATATAGAAGCCCCTAAGGTTCCTCTAACGTGGATCGTAATATTATGCAAATAATATTTACAAATTCAGTTCCTATTTCCAATACAAAAATCCAATGGTTAATGTCCTTAGGGAAATAATCCCTCTTTATTTTGAAAATCGTGCTAAACCCACAAATATACTCTAAGGACAAAATGCATAGTTATTGAATATCAAAAGAAGGTGGTACATATAGTTACCACTGTGCTTTAAATTATTAATACAGACATGTATAGATATAAATGATACGGCGAGGTCCCTGTATTTGTAACGAAGTTTAGTGCAAGATTTGTAAACTTTATAAACGGACTTATTCATCTGCAAAGTAGTGACATATCACACCTGTAAGCATGTTTAATAGAATTAAGGCCTCTGAGAGGAGTTGGCTTACCGATCTGCTAACGCTACTAATGTTGGCCGCGTGGGGCAGCCCACAAATCCTGTAACAAAAGAAAGAAATCTGAATTGTAACAATTTTAACCTCGCAACACAATCTTTCAAATTCCCCGCCTCTATCACAAATGTAACTAAATTTTAGTGGATCTTTTTTTCCCCACACCTCATTTCATGACACCGCCAGTCTGTTTTAGGTATCCCGGAGGGTCAACAGTCCATCGACGGTGGCACTGACCACGCCTCTACCCTGGACCGACCGTGAACCTGAAGTGGCAAGGACGAATTATCGCCTGGGAACTGAAAACTGCAAAATGACAACTGCAATGTAATTCTAGTAGCCGTGATTTCTGTAATTGGAGAAGCAACTATCCAAGCTGTTCGTTTCCTATCAAAAAAGTCCGAATGTTGGTGAAACCTAGGATTTACCAGAAAAACCTAGATTTTAACAAACAGTGTTTGTAGAGATCCGAAAAAACAACAGTGAATTGTTAAACCCCGAAATAAGACGTGAATAGTTCTTTTTCTTTACCAACAATATTATAAAACCTAGGTTTGTATGGTAAATCCTAGGTTTTACCAACATTCGGGGTTTTTACGGTAACATATATTTTAAAAATACATTAATTTTTAATAAAACAATAGTACGGTTAGGGTCTACCTTTAGGGCTCGTAAATTAAAATTTATGACAACCCCCCCCCCCCCTCCCGGTTTCTATTCTTTCGGCTTTAAACGATTAAATATTTTGATGTTTTATAAGGTTAACTCTGAAAAGTGGCTTCCAACCATCGACTTATACTGTACTGTATTTTCCCACTTACCCATCCATTGCTTTGCATGCGTAATCGTGAACTAAATATAGTGCAAAGAGAATACGACCTTGAGAAAGCAAAATCATGTAGCCAAACCTAACCTTGCACGGGCCGATATATAAATAAACCTGGGTTGCTATTCTGTAGCATCACGAGCAAAATTTAAAACCTCGGACAGAAGCACTAAGCCCGCCCACTAAACTCCTTCACAAAGAACGAACCACCTCAAAGTAAAACAAACGAGTTTTATTGCCAGCGCCAAGTGGAGCAACCTGGCGACTAACGGACCACACAGAAAACAACTGAAGTTGTGATGCGAAAGCAAAGGCGATAATAAAACAGTGTTCGGTGTGATTCCTGGACGAGAGCGGTCTCAGTGGGCGAAGTTGTTGGTATCAGCCTACTTGAGTTAACCAAACACAACCTACGAGGTGCGATCGAAAGGTTTCAAGACTGCGCGTATAATAACCCGTACACTTATCTCAGGTATTAAATTCATCCATCACCCTCGAAGTAGTTCCCCTGGGAGTGAACACAACGATCCCAGCGCCGCTGCCAAGCC
This sequence comes from Zootermopsis nevadensis, assembly GCF_977971745.1. Lineage (NCBI taxonomy): Eukaryota > Metazoa > Arthropoda > Insecta > Blattodea > Termopsidae > Zootermopsis > Zootermopsis nevadensis. Next base: position 10,509,234 of record NW_028259154.1, on the reverse strand, counting down.
TGGAAGCATCCCTGGAAATCTTTCTTTGTCAGCCTGTCAAGCACCATCTGCGATTCTGCCTGAATCTCTTCTATCGTCTCAAATCTCCTTCCCTTTAGCTGAATTTTCATCTTTGGGAAGAGGAAGAAGTCACACGGAGCTTAGAAAGGAAGTTGGGGTCGGTTCTTGCAAGATCTTTGAGCTCCTGACAAACGAGAAGTCGATTCTGCTTCTGGTCCTCAGACAGGATGCGTCGCATGTGGAGTTCTTTATTTAGAATCAGCTGACAGGTCCCATAGCCTATCCCAACAATGTCGCACAAGTCGTTGATGGTACGACGTCGATCTTCGTGAATGGCCTGCCGAATCTTCGTAACATTTTCGGGCGTTGTGCTCGAAGATGGTGGTCCAGAACGCTCGTCATCATCGACAGAGGTTGGGCCATTTTTAAAACGTGAATGCCACACAAAAGTTTGTGCACGACCCATTGCGGACTCCCCAAATGCTTGCTTTAGCATTTCATAGGTTTCAGTAGCCGTTTTGGCGAGTCTTTGGCAAAATTTGATTTGTTCATGAAAATCCGCCATTCCGAAATCGCAGGAGGGTCGGTGTAATGCACTACCAAAACGCCCGTAACTAAGAAACAAATGCTAATTCGATGATGCCGGCTGGCACACTGATTCACTATGAATGTAGGCCGCACCCCCTAGCGGCAGAAGCTCGTACTACATCCGGTTCGCCCTCTATTGACACAGTCTTGAAACTTTCCGATCGCACCTCGTACAGGAGTCTGTATCACAAAATTTGAAGCTTTATTTCACGTAGACGATAAAGAATAAAACCCACGCAATATCAGTTCAAATCAGCATCTAAAGCTATTTACATTACGACGTGTTCAATGTGTAGATATCTAAAAATATTTTAATGAGTTCAAAGAGACGACATTTGAATCAAGATAAACATTCGTGGAAAAAAAAGGGAATGTGTTTACAAGCTTCTATTAAGATCTACGCGATATTTTCTCTCAGAAATAGTAGAGAATGCCGCGCTGTTTTCTCCTGGCATAAAGACAGGCAACGAGCAGGTGCTAACACACTGCGAGGTTATGTTAGTGACGAATCGGTAACATAGCAACGCGATCGAGTTGTCTAGCGTAAAGTCACTTGACTTTTCTACACTTGTCGCTAGACATCGGGAGGAATATTAAGAATTCATTACACCTCGAAAGCTGTGTTTTACACTAAGCTCAAAAAAAAAAGGTACTGGCTTCATATCTCAGTGTTCAAACAGCACGAGTATACTCTCAGCTAGACAAGAAATTCGTCTTTTATGGAAACCCAAAGTTCATTACCGTGAATATGGCTGTATTGGTTATTGTAGCGTCATGTAGTCTGCAGTAATTTAATGACGTTTCAAAATTGTTCTCATCGCCCTGATGATGGCAGCACTAAGCATTTCCGAAACGTAGATAAAATATTATCAGACTGCACGGCGTTGCAACCCAGAAAAAAGCCATGTTTAGACTCGCAGCCATGAGAATCTGAAATTTTACCAACTTCAATGTTCATAATAACCCGCCACGAGTCTCGTTTCTTAGTTCAGATAAATGCATTCCACACCCTCACGCAAAGTCATTTCTTAAACACCCGTTATAATACAAGCTCTTATGTAGTCAGTTTGACTTACTAAGTAGGACCAAAAAAAAACTGCATTCAGCGACTCATCTACGTCATTAGTATGCTGATTATCTGCATAATTAATTATAATTAAAGGTTGCGTAAGTTCTTGATAATCTCCGGAATGTCATAAAAGGAATCCAGTGGAATCTTAATGACGAGCCTGGAACTATATATAGGACTCTGCAAGACGAAGACAGAGGACGTGATGGCCACCAGAGGATCGAGAGACCACGAAGCAGACACAGACGAACGGAGACATGCAGGCAAACAGTAAAATAGACATCCGAGCCCATGGAAACGGATGTCTACTGGGACTTAGCACCGTAGAGTCTCATACTGACTGACATTTCTCCTTGGGAATCTCAAATGGCGGACAGATACATACGACAGAGAAAGTGGGAAAACATATGCAGACAATGAGATTTTAGGTTTTTACGACTAGAAATTTTGACTGTGACGATGTTTGGTTTTGAAGATGGTTACGATAATTTCGGAGGACGATATTGACTCCATCTTCAGGGTAGAAAAGGATTTCCTACAATAAAATGCAAGTTTTGTAGTAAGAAAATATCTTTTGGGAATGTTCAGTCGAACACACATCTCGGACTCCCGAATTATAAAAATTTCGCCAAAGACCATTTCCTTTTATCCAGAATATTAAACCGTATGTAATGGCTTCAGAGACCAATGTATAATATTCTTATAATACAAATCCATACCATTCTGCGTGACGTTTGGCTCGGTACAGTGAACACTGACAGGCTGACAGCGCTGCTATTCGGTGGCTATCACAACTAAAATTCATTTATCCAGACTTGATTTACTGAATATGGATTTCGGACAGAGAGGTGGATAAAACACGCGCTAGATAACTGACGGTACATATTTTTAAGCCTTATACTCATAAAAACGAGATATTTCGGTCAAAGATAACATTGTCCTCTGCTCTAGATACATTTATTAAAGTGTCAATAAAATGAGACATACGAAGCCTTATATTCAGAAATTACGAAATAAAATATTTGTGGTTTTTTTTAATAAAGGAAAATGTAATTTGCAATGTAAATATTAATATCCTAGCAGAGTAGTTCATGATATTTCATGTGATAGTGCAACTGTTCTTGATTGGACCTCTTTAAAGATGAAGGAAACAAAACAGAACTGCGCAGATAAACAGAGAAACATTTCTACCCGATTGATCGATGATTCAAAGATGGAAAGCAGGAGAAAGGACTGAAGGAAGTTTAATCCGAGAGTCAATAATGGCAAAGAAGGGAACTCGTACAAGAAAAGGTTTCATCTCGCAGTAATGAAACTGAACTGTTTATTCAGGGATTGAAAAGAGACGAAATGTACAAAAGTTGAATCTGAATGTAGTCTACAGGATAATACGAAAATCATACAACCCGCATTAACGAGTTTCCAGGAAGAAATTACGATGCTAAACTTTCTGAAAATTCTCGACCTATACCTTTATAGTGAGAATAGGAAACTTGTAATCCTATTACCGGACGCTTTATTAACATTCACTACACGCATACATATTCTGAATACGTCACATGTCAGACATATCCTCAAAGTTTAACACTATTTTAACATTTTACTACTACTAACAAAGTATTCTTTTCAAAGAGAACATAAAGAATTAGTACAAACACCATTACGATATCTCCACAGAACCTTTAACGCGTCTGGATTTAATTATTCATTAATTATCGTCCCCAAAATAAAAGCTTCAAATACCTAAATATTTCGCATGTCGGCCATGTTGTTTTTGTCACGTTGTACAAAAGATTAACTTGACAAAATACAACTACCACAAAAAAATTACATTCCCCAGCATTAAATATCGCTACCACCTCAGAAGTTAGTACTGCCATCGTTTGACAACACTGTATTGAATATACCAGAATTATAAGTTCTAAGGGAAATGTAGAATTTCGGTATTTCGGATTTAAAACTGTTTTGGAACTGCAGCGCGATTTTATTGCATTTTTACCAGACGTATGAGAAGTCACGTGCTGCACTACTAGCAGACCGAAAAACATCGTTCTTGATTTAATTTGGTGTAACATTTACTGGAAATACTTTATAGCACTAACAGTCATAAAATAGTCGTTATTATTAAAAAAAAAATAAGTGCATAGCGATACTGCGAACAGCGGAAAACAACAAACGTGTGAGAAATGTATTTGCACTAAAGACTAATGTTCTCCACTCAGGAATAAGGAGGTTACACACGCGCACATCATCACCTGCCTACCGTGCCGTCTACGTCATAAGTATTTTCTTATAGCAAATTCAGTTCGGGCTACCTGACACGACTCGTAGCCCGAGAAGAATTTATTATAACGTACATTGTACAGGTAGCCCTCGATTTACGCCGGGGATGCGTTCCTGGACGAACCGGCGTAAATTGAAACTCTTTTATAATATAAATCAATGGGAAGTCAATGACATGCGTTCCCGGCACCCAAACATTGACGAGTAATATAATGGCATTACATTTAAAGCTCTGAAATAACGTAAATAAAATAAAGGGAATTTAAAAATATATTTTATACACTTACAATCGGCAATTCGTTGGTCCCCGGGATTGACTGAAATTCTTTCATGTGATTGATGTGTACAGTCATCTCTGCTGTTATGCGATAGTTGCATTCATATAAGACGCCGACCTATAGAAAATCGCGTAGTAAAATTAACCCCGGTAACTCCGCAGAGATTAAATTAGTCCTTTGAATGTTTAAAGCGCCAGGAATGAAATTGCATAAGAGCAAATTCGCATATGCAAAAGTTTTCATTTCACAAACAGCGTTTACCGATTCATCGATCTCACTGGAGCAAATTCGCGTTAACGAAACATACGTAAATATTTTAATATTTTCCGTCAAATCACAATTTTAATAAGATAATAAAAATATAAAAACTTTAAAATATCATTTCACGTTCCGCATCGAATGATCAATTTACAAATTGGAACGTCTCTTACGACATGTTTCGGTTATATTTAACCGTCCTCAGGTATAAATTAGATTGGTAAATTTAAAACTCGAATTACAATAATTTACAATGTTATGCAGTTTATTGAAATGTTCTTATCAGATTACTCTTATATATTAGAACGAAGGTATTGTAATACTTCTAGATGTCTTCCGCCAGACACGTCATGTCTCTATGAACTCATCACCGACTAATATTGAACATCAGATGAACCACGCCATATAAAAAACAATACCTTCGTTCTAATATATAAGAGTAATCTGATAAGAACATTTCAATAAACTACATAACATTGTAAATGATTGTAATTCGAGTTTTAAATTTACCAATCTAATTTATACCTGAGGACGGTTAAATATAACCGAAACATGTCGTAAGAGACGTTCCAATTTGTAAATCGATCATTCAATGCGGAACGTGAAATGATATTTTAAATATTTTATATTTTTATTATCTTATTAAAATTGTGATTTGACGGAAAATATTAACCTAATTCACAATATGACGCAAATATACTACCTTAGAAACATACGTAATTGCAGAGATGACTGTATTTATAATTTTTATTCGAAATCAGCGATGTAAGAATTAGTAAGAGATACATTGTAAAACGTTATAAATAATAGTAAAATTTCTTTTTCACTTATTGACTTTCTGGATTCAAAATCGGCGTTATTCTGAATCGGCGCAAATCGAGGGCTATCTGTATTTACTTAACTCTGGCGTAGAAATACTTTCAGTCGTGCTAGAAACGTGCTGAGGTTTCCTTAGCAACAGGAAACTGAGTGGGCAGTAGGCGTTCTTGGTCAGCGCATTGCAGAAAACGGATTATTCTGGATTTACCTCTGGAAGAGGATTATATATAAAAAAAGTCTTGTGCTGAGCATGTGAGCGAGACTTCTGTTTATCCTAGTACGATGCCAAGTTATGTGACAGCAAGGAAACATCCTGAGGTAATGTCTCGTTCGATTGTTCCAGTTGGGTTTTGTTTTACTTACAACTACACAAAATTCAATCAATTCTGCCAATTAAAAGAAAACTTTGTAATGCTTCACTTATTAAGATTTTGTTTAATAAACGTAGCAGTGAGCAGAGTTCTTTTACAAAGCTTAATCAGTCAGAAGCCGGCAGATACATTTTGTCACAGCCAAGAAGTATCTTGATGCGAGCAAAGGGGCGGAGAATTCGCATGTAGCAACGCCATATGATTGGCGGAGAGGAAATTGCAGGTGTTTGACGTTTACAACTTGTTTTTCTTTGTCCAGGATGCTTAAAAGCATTTCACACGAGATATTAATAATTTCATAAAAAGTGTAGCAAATTTGAAACAAAAACTACAGCGAAATAATTACTAAATAGTGGTACTATTTCTTGTGAATGCACACCAGACTGACATATGCACACACTTTCCGCCCAGTCGTGCTGTAAGCCTTCCTCTCTGCTCTACTCGGATCTACCTTACGAGAAGCAAATTCAGTTCCATCATGAGCTGTTGGTAGGAAGACTTCACAGTAAAGTGAGAAGACTGGCTAAGAGATCCACCTTATTCCCTAGTCTACGACAAGTGAATTTCTGATGCTTCTCACATCACACAAGGGCGCTGGGACATTCAATTCAGATAGGTTATGAAACTTCAAACGGTGGCAGCTTAAAGTACTTCTGCCTGGGATTACGCCACCTGTCGTCCTCCGATGTGGTCTTACGAGTAATGACGGTGGCTTGGTTTAAGTTGGCTTAGGTGCCATCATAAGGTTGTCTCTGATATACGAAGGAATCGCATCTGATGAGGAACTAATTTACTGCGGATTAATATAAAGGAGCACTGGAGTATATAATTGATGTCTGGTAATCCAGAGTTACAAATCTGAGAGTATACTCCAGTGGCATAAATTTCACTATAAAATTATCCGTCAAGCTAAATATCCCATAACAACAAACGATCACCAAACGATACAACGGCAATGATACGACAACACATTTATAAATAAAATCACATAAGGCACAAAACTCCTTGGAATCTTTTATACAAGGATGATTTCAGTGACTGTGGGATGTTAATACGTATTCATCATCCTCCACCGAAATATGTATATCCTGGATTATGCCTTGCAGCTGTGATCTGTTCTGCGTAAGAATACATTTACTTTATTCTTAGAACTGAGTTTTCAGGAAAATTTCGAAGAAGAACTTGCCTGGAGGATAAAGTACGTAAATATATGTGGCAAGCTGTAAGCCTATATTTCAACAGGCGTGTTGGTTGGTCACATGATTCTCAGCGTCCAACCAGCGAAGTCATTCATGCAGAAATCCTCTACTTGCTACGATATCTCATGTTTATTGATGAACATCCATCTTACATAGCATATAGACAAGTTTTCATACTATCGTGGTCAAAATTATTTTATAACATAACGTCTAAAGAGAGACATAGAAGCAGATAACGAATAATTATGTGCAGTAAGGAAAGAATACACAAGACGAAATTTAAGATATTTTATGAAATAAAGGCCTGTGTTACTGCATTATACTGATATAATTAACAGAATTTAAATTGTGCATTTATTATGTATGACGAAATATTTGGATCACCCTGTATAACAGTATGCATTGCGTCTCAATTGTGCAGCTCAGATAAATAAAACAAACTAAAATCTTAGAACGAGTAGAAAAGCGATAAATGGAGGAGGAGTGGTGGTGGGTTGGCTTTTAATTTCCTGAGAAGTCCCAATAACTTTGCTCATACCACTTCTTCTTTGTCTGTCTGCCTGTCTACGGATTCTATAAGACTGGAATTTCATTTTCGTCCTGGATGCTTCAAGTGAGGTTCCGATTACAGACAAGCTCAATGTCCAGCGTGTCCTACATACTCAATTCATATAAGACACCAACAGTTGAATAAAATTATTTAATTCTATTGTGGCATCATTTCTGAATCGTATTCAGCAGGTCCCCTGATCGATTCAGGGCGGACGAACTACTGTCCTGATTGAGGCATTTATATTAACAACTCTCTGGATTAATGCTAGCATAGTTGTTATAGGCCACGGCCACTTCCTACTTCTCAAATACTTCGATAATTCTCCGATATAACGCATAACATGCAAATAATACAGCAACACTTTACGTATTCAGAATCAATCAATTATACATTTAAATCCACGTCCAAAACATGAAATCTTTATATGATTTGAGGTTTTCACAGCGGTGAGTATGAAGATTTCTGTCTTCTGGGTTGTTGCGCTGTGTAGTCTGATGAATTCATCGCCCTGATGACGGAGGCAGTATGACCTCTGAAACGTTGGTAAACATCGACCAGACTACACAGCGCAACAACCCAGAAGACAGAAATCTTCATTCTCATCGCCCTGATGACGGAGGCAGTATGACCTCTGAAACGTTGGTAAACATCGACCAGACTACACAGCGCAACAACCCAGAAGACAGAAATCTTCATTCTCATCGCCCTGATGACGGAGGCAGTATGATCTCTGAAACATTGGTAAACATCGACCAGACTACACAGCGCAACAACCCAGAAGACATAAATCTTCATTCTCTGACGACGGAGGCAGTATGACCTCTGAAACGTTGGTAAACATCGACCAGACTACACAGCGCAACAACCCAGAAGACAGAAATCTTCATACTCATCGCCCTGATGACGGAGGCAGTATGACCTCTGAAACGTTGGTAAACATCGACCAGACTACACAGCGCAAGAACCCAGAAGACAGAAATCTTCATGAAATCTTTATTTTATTTTAAAACTTAAAATGGTGGATTAATCATTAATAATATTCTTTCGGAAAGTCTAAACTGATGTGAATTATGTTACAATTTAAGATAGTTTTGCCCAATTCTTGTTCGTTGTACATCCGTGTCAATTTTCAACGTTGCTTAGCAACGGTCGTACCAAGCCCGAGATATTCTCTTGACATTATTTCAACCCTGAGCCTGTGACCTTATGACATTTTAATTTAAGTACAGAGTGATCACATTAGATTAAACCGACCAGATGAATGACAATGGACTCAGCTTTTACGACGTCTTCGAGAGGGCAACAGATAAAAGCTAGGTCGAAGTGGTGAGTAGGATAATTTGAACTGCTGATTCCCGAAAGTAAACCGTCTCAATGTTACCTACGCATATATTTCCATAAAAGTGATCAAAACCTGAAAACAAAACACACACATCCATTAATTTACAACGAAAACTGTAACAAATCAAATCTGTCCCGCTACGCGCCATGTAAGTGCTCCTAATCATTCTTAAACTCGGCACTAGATGGGAGGACCGCCATCTGGATGGGAACCTGACCGGATGTGGACACAGAGGCTAGGACAAAAATCCTCTTTCCCTGTCGGGAATCGAACCCCGATCGACCAATCCACAGTCAGTCACTATACTGACCGAACTACCTAGCTCATTCGATTAAAACCGTTCGTAAGTTAATTCGTTAGTTTTAAATGAAATTCCCGTTAGTTTAAACGTCAGAATTCTGACTAGTCGCCGACTACCAGAAAATGAACAGATATTCTTCGCACATTTGTTACGAGGCTCGCGTTCGGCCCTCGGCAGAATTTTTATTCTTCATTGCAGCGAAAATAATACCTCTAAATTAGAAAGTAAGTAAAAGTTTACCTGCATCACCCGCTGAAGCGAAAATTTGTAAATCGGAAGTTCTTAAATGAAATGATGGTTTTAACAAAGTCCGATACCTGTGGTCGGTGTGATAAGGTATAAAAAACATACAGGACTCCTCGGTTCAAATCTCGACATGTTTTGATCCCTAATTCAAGAAATCCTACCGTGGTTCTGAAATATTCATTACCCTTACCTCATGTTCGCGGAGGTCAAAGGTCATAATTCGGCTTTAAGTAGGCGAAGAATTCGAAACAAAGGGAAGTCGATTACTAAGAAGAGAAAAAACACATAACTCGGAACTTCGTGAGTTTTTATTTTAATATCTTAATATTAAGGTAAATCAAACCAAAGAGGTTGAGATGGGTTAAGAGAGCAGCACGCATGGGAGAAATATCATCGATCAGTTTATTATTGGTAACAGATTGTTATCAATAATTTTAACCACTTTTATACAGTTTTTATCAAGAGTGTATAAAGACTTAATGCAGCCATTAAAGCCAAGGTCATTGCTGCAAACTTAACATCAAGAATTTCTCTCAACTAAAGAGCATTACCCCCAAATCGCAACTCGGGTGTACACTCACTCACAAATCTGAAGAATGTTAAATAAATTTTATTGTTATTTAACAATTATACAGAGGGTATGTATGAATGCAGATAATCAATTGCAGATGCTATTTAAGGGTACCGCGGCTTATTTGGAGGTGCTAACCGGCAATTCTCTGGGGGGGGGGGTTATTGTAAAACCACGAAAATCTATAGCACAGCAAACGGAAAGGCCAAGAATCGAACCAAGAGCCTACAGAAGTGGAATGAGCATCACCAATAAATTTATCTGGCATGTGATTAAAAAAATGTCATAAAAACCGAAGATTAATCATCGACACAACAAAACTTCGCATATTGTGAGCCAGCTGTATCCAATCTTGTATCCTCACAGTCACTACCACTGAATGTGTTGTGACCTTAACATCCACTGCTATTGAAACAAAGCGTCAGTTTCACCAACGGTGGAAAGAGTAAGGGTTGGTACACCTGGTGCAAATCAATACCCCCGTTCGCTTTCCAGTCAATAGTGAGTTGTATATTAAAAGTAATCTGTGCAATTTTGGATCATTAATCTTTTTCATACGTCATTTCAGCTGACTGACACAAAGTACTTGTTACTTATATCGAGTATCGAATGCTCTAATGTTATCGACCCCATTAATCTTCTTTGCAGTAATGGATATAACGTGTTGGTGCAAAAATGACACAAGTCCATGAATGGAATGTAATGTAATGTGTTTTCAGACACTTGATTCGGTCACTTTAATACAAAACCTTGAGGCTTTGATTGGCAGAAACGAAACAATCGAATAAAACAATTTCTGGAACGAAGCCCTTCTTAAAACCCGCATCTCCATGGCTGCCAGAGATAATAATACGTACGCCTAATGGCGGATCAACAATTATTATTTTAACGACAACTCAGTAAAATCATTTAGGCTTACATAAATGGATATTTGGTTTATAAATTCAGTTTAATTTGTGTTTTGCCCCAGTCATACACAGAATGCCTGAAAAATATTTTACTGACAAGGTTAATATTACGTATTATATTGTGTATACATCTTTTTTTGGGGGGGACATTCTGTATTTGAGACGTAAATAAATTGTAAAAAAAAAACATACGCAGATGAGTAGAAGGTAAATATAAGAGGGAAAATATTTTGGAAAATGTGTAGTTCCATACGGCTTGGGGGGGAGGGGTCCCTAGTTTTCTAATGTGTATATATCTTATTGTAATTGACGATTACTCGATCACAGATAAAATGTATTGCTGTAAAGCGAACACCTTAACACTAATGTCACACACATGGTTTTCCCTGTAGGCTTAGAAATTCCAATGAAAATTATTTGGCATAAACGTTGTGAATCTTAATAAACCCCGAGAAATAATAATATATTTTGAATAATGGATAAAAATTAGGTCGAAATAAAAAATATATAAAATGTTCCTGGTTGCTTATAATGTCAGTCCCCAGTACAAAACTGAAAAGAACAGATTTAAATACGAAACCGAGTAAAAAAAAGACAACCTCGTTAAAATGCATACTAAATTTATGACGGAGAACGTCACACGAATAGACAACTTGGCGTATATGATGAAGAGATAAAACTTTGTGCGAAAGGTGTAGACTGGGCTAAGATGCATAAGATCCGATGGCCATTATCTGTACAGTACAGTAAAAGTATATTTTCTCCCCCACCTGAGTATCAACATACTATGATGTTAGTTAATCCTTATGACTGAATACTTTAGAACACGTTACACGTTTTTCGAAACACCCTGTAAATACTGATAACTGCGACACTCCGTCCGTCCATTATTTCGGTATCAGCTCACTTTCACTGAAAAGGGAAATTAATTTCCAGCTGGAAATTACAATTAAATTAAAGATATGAAATTCTCTGTGACTAACGAGATTATACACAAACACAATTCTACGCTTACAGTTTGTGCATTAGTTAGTTGCACACGTGTTTATGAAATAATCTACGAAAAACACAAAATACTCATATTTCGGTTTCAGAATGCATCGCTTACCTACACATGTCAGCGGATACCGTAAATTCTGTATTATACGGCTCGCTTCGTTTCACGTGTTTGTACAATACCGTACAGTAAACATAATATGCTTTACAACATGTCGCATTGTCCTTTCGGGCTTCGATAATCGTCTAAAATATAAAATAATATAACTAGAAAGTTTCGATAGCTGAATTCTGCTTCCGTCTTCAGGGGGAAAAGAGCAGAGACCAGAAATCCTATCTGTTAACCCTCCCTCTCCCAAATTCATCTAACTTCAAACCTTGACAATTGACACGATTACAGGTAATTTACACAGACTGTAACAACCATCGGTCGATAACAGTCTGTTTTATATGATATTAAAAACGGTGATTGGATATTTTGAAAACCATTCTAGAGCATTAAGAAATGGAAAATAAATTCCTCAGTAAAGTCGCTTAAGTTTATTTAAAAAATTACGTCAGAACTCTGTGCAACAAAGAGAGACAACGAGTTAAAATTCAAAGAACCAATGAAACCAATAAAAAAAATGGACATCGTCCAGGTTTCTAGAGACACCAGTGGCCACTTATTTATTTACTTAGTGTTCTGTCAGACGACAGGTCCATACGAACAGGATCCTTCCATCCTTTTCTCGGACTGGGACCTGTTCATATACGTTCTTGGCAGATGATCCAGAAGTGGTTTGTCATTGCCTTCTTCTGTGTGTGAATGGAGTAATTGTTGGGATGCCACGGAGGAAAATTCCGTGTTGCCTAGACCACGGCCTTGCCCAACACAAGTTATAAATTCGGGCACCGCCGGGAATCGAACCCGAGACCCCAGGATTACAAGGCCAGCGTTCTAACCGCTAGGCCACCGTGGCGGTTAGAGGCCACTTATAAAACAATAAATCTCAGAAACAGTTTTTCTTTTAGTATACAGGTCTTTATATAAAAAAATATCACTTTAAAATCAGAAATCAGAGTCGTGAACTGTAGGCACAGAACTGCCGACATCTCTTCCCATCTTTACTGACAGTTTTCTCGACACCAGTGAAATTACAGCGCCACTGCGGTGGAAAGTCGCAGTGAAGAATCTGATAAGAAACTTCACATCGTATTCAAAGAAAACTCCCTACTTCTGTCCATGTTACAAAATGAAGACGTGAGAAATTCGTCTGACAAGTTTGACGTACTGGGACTACAAGTTGGTAGAAATCACGGAAGAGCACAGATAACTAAATTTTGGGTGACAGAATTTAATGACACTTGTCAGTCTTTACGTGTCACACCTTACGATGTAGTTCAGAAGCAATGAACTTCCCTGATATCAACATTTCACAGATATAAATTTTTAGGTAATTACATACAGATGTCAGGCACGGAATTTAAACAAAGTTAACATGGGAACAACTCTGGAACCTTAGATCAGATTCAAATTTTGTAACCCTGAAATTGTAGATCTATCACAGTACTTTATAATACTTATCTTATTTTTGTTATTATTATTATCATTATTGTTACTGGTAGACAGATTTATTACTTATTTCAGACCAAACCGCTAAAAAAATAATGATTTTTGTAAACTAGCCAAAAACTAGCCGAGTATCTCAGGATTTGTGACAGACGCTAGAATCAAACTCCTTACACATCACCACCTAACAGACGACTATTGAGAGTGGAAAAATTGAAGTAGCAGCTTACGGAATTTCTCATATAATTGAGGTTAAATTAGAAGAAATTTCGTTTTTTGCGAAACATTTTCATTTTCATACCCAATTTGCTAAGGCCTGTCAGCTCACACATATTTATATTCTCTGCTCTTATCATGTTAAGTGCGTAAGATTAAAAGTCCTACCTACCCTGTTGAGCCCAAAGGTACAGTTAGTCTCAAACCCAGCATAATGTTACACAACCTCCTCTGTTTACTAAATAAAAACACACTGAAACTAAGTCCATAAACCTGTCCAGACGGATATTTTTTATTTTTCAGCGATCAATTTCTTTGCCTGTTTATTAACTGACATCTAGCACCGAGTAAGAATACCTACGTCACATCTTACAGACACGCTGATGTACTGCAATGTCCCTCGTGTCACACGAGGCGAGGAATGGTGCATAATCAGGAAACATTCCTTCAGAGAAACACGCTTGGAGTCGGACAGGCGGAATGCGGATGTCAGTTTGCGCGGAATGCAGATAGGTGTCACCCCGAGACGAATTTTATCAGTCGGCGTATCGAAGGAGATAAATCAAGCGTCTGCCATTTGTTCTGACAAGATGGTTCTACTACTCTGGCAGACAAAACACGGTTTAAAAAATACCAAAGCTACAGCATATAGAAGGAGAAAAAAATTATCTTGAATAATTTAAAGGCCTATATTCCTCTATATCTTGGAGTGATATTTCCGGTATACCTTGAAAATTTCAAAGACCTCTATTCGGTAATCACTAGGACTGACCTGTCGTGACCTTTACAGGACACTGACCTGTCTGTGACCTAAAATTGACATGAGTATGGGCAATCAGATTCTTACAGATCGGCAGAAATATACGTTTGAAAAATTTCCTGTCGAAAGATATTGAAAAAATTTAAAGGCAAACCCTTAAACTGATTTTGACATGACCTTCACATGAAACTGACCTGTCCGTGACATCAAACTGACAAGAATATTGGCCTTCAGGTTCCAGCGGTTCGGCAGCAATATACTTTTGAAACAAATGACTTTCGAATGACCTTGAAATTTTTAAAGCCCTCTATTCGGAAAACCCCTGGACCATGATTTGTCTGCGACCTCCACGATACGTATGTTCACTAAGATATATTAATTTTGGCAGAATTAATTGTGAGAAACGTTCGTCTTAAAATGACCTCGGAATATTTTAATTATATAATTCAGCAAGAAATACGTTTGATATTGTCATGAACTCTATGACATTGACAGATACGTGTCCTCAACATATCTATCCCATAATAAGAAAACTAAGACGGTTCAAACATGACAACAGAACAAAACGTTAGGTTCCCAAACGTAACGAAACACATCAAACCTAACCTAACCCAACCTACCTAACCTACCTTAACCTAAACCAACATAACCTAACCCAACCTACCTAACCTAACTTAACCTAACCTAAACCAACATAACCTAACTCAACTAAACCTACCCAACCCAACTTAACTTAACCCAACCTAACATAAACCAACCTAACCTAACCTAAAATAACCAAACCTAACCCAACATAACCTAACCTAACCTACCTAACCTAACTTAACCTAACCTAAACCAACATAATCTAACTCAACTAAACCTACCCAACCCAACTTAACTTAACCCAACCTAACATAAACCAACCTAACCTAACCTAACTTAACCTAACCAAACCTAACGTAGTGTACCCCAATACCTATTAGGCACTGAGTACATAATCTGACCTTCACATGACTTTGACATACGTATGATCTCTAAATAATGTGTTCAATGTCACTCAAATTCCTACAGTAACCTATGTATGTGACTGTGAAAATAATACTTCGAAAGACATTAAAACGTTTGAGGTCTCTAATTCTCAAACAGTTTGCGTGATCTTGTAGTGATCTTGACATGACCTTGAACCTACACGTGACATCATTTTAACATGAGTAAGTTCAACCAAATATTTACGGTTCGGCGGAAATAAGCGTGAAATTATATGACCTTGAGATTTTTAAAGACCTGTATCTGGCAAACTATTAAGCCGATCTTGTCATGACTTCCATATGACCTTGACTTATAAATGGTGTCATTTTCACATGAATAAGGTCAACCGGTTATTTACGGTTTGGCAGAAATAAACGTGGAAATATATGACCTTGAGAAATTCAAAGACCTGTATCTGGCATACTATTAAGCCGATCTTGTTGTGACTTCCATATGACCTTGCCCTATACGTTGCCTCATTTTCACATGAATATTGTCAACCTGATATTTACGGTTTGACAGAAATAGGAGTGAAAAACATATGACCTTGAGGATTATAAAAACCAGTATCTGGGAACCTATTCGGCCGAGTTCGTCGTGACTTCCATATGACCTTTACCTACACGTGACCTAATTTTGACATGAGTATGGTCAACCACGTATTTACGGTTTAGCAAAAATAAGCGTGAAAATATGACCTTGAGAATTTTAAAGACCTGTATTTGGCAAAGTATTGGGCATATTTTGTCGTGAGTTCCATACGACCTTGAATAATACGTAACCTCATTTTCACATGAGTATGGTTAACCAGGTATTTACGATTTGCCAGAAATAAGTGTGAAGAGATATGACCTTGAAAATTTAAAATACCTGTGTCTGGGAAACTATTTGGCCGATTTTGTCGTAACTTCCATATGTCCTTGACTAATACGTGACCTTATTTTGACATGAGTATGGTCAACTAGGTATTTACGGTTTGGCGGAAATAATCGTGAAAATATATGACCTTGAAAATTATAAAGACCTGTATTTGGCAAAGTATTGGGCATATTTTGTCGTGACGTTCATATGCCCTTGACTTATACGTGACCTGTAACACACATACGTATTTTATATTAGATTCCAGCAGTCTATGTATATGAACTGAGAATACGGGGAGGTCACGTTTGTATGTCTGTCACGGTACATTTTCCAAATCCTCGATATATCTGTCCTAAATGTGACAAGGGAAATACCAAACATACTCGAATGTTTGCAAAACTGAGAGCTTTCGCGTATTTCCTCAGTAAGTCCAAACCCATGACACTGAAATGACATCCACCACCGCCTTTATTCAGACTTGTACATACTAAAGAGTATACGATTAACTGCCAATTCCATCAAACGTTATCTAACATCTGTTGTCGAAACAGCTTTGTTAAACAGAGTAATGAAGCACACATTCAAGTTATCTTAATGATCAGAACTCTTGCTGAGTATTTAGTAGATTCCGGACTCAAATGCCTGCCAGAATATCAGTCATCCTGGGGTTGACTGTGTTATTTCTTACCTTCTCCACGAATTTGAGGGTTAAGACTTTACCCTTTCTTATTTACCGTTTAAGATTATCCTGTCATTAGACACACAATGAAACATTCGGGAAAATTTACTCCCGCAAGCAAGAAATTTTTTAGAATCCATTTCGTCTGAATCTGCATTTGGTTACAAAACAGTGTTAATAGCCTGACTGCAGTACATTACTTTAACGAAGCAGTTCGGAGTTTTTGCGTCATTCAGTGCGCACGTGCAATTAGTAACCATGATTTATTACTACCTAAGAGACAAGCAGAGCAATTAGCAGCCTTTTCGTATCATTGGGTCCTTGTCTGGGACCACCGCGAACTGCGAAACGTGTCGGAAGTTAACACCAGATGGCAAGCACGCGCCCGTCCTGCCACCTGCTGGTCACACCGACAACTAACCTGGCCGTTTACACTTGTTCCTGATAGCCTGTAACAACAGAGCACATTCATTTTGTGATCAGAGTTTGAAAGTTCTCTCGCGCAAAATGTTTCGATTTGCATTGCTTGAAACCCAATCAACCCTCCATCTGTTAAGTGCAGACCACATATTATGTTGTCTTCGTAAACACAACACACAGAAATTTATAACAAGTTCCATATTCCGCATTATAATGTGTATAAATCTTTTTGGAATACCCTGTATGTTTACCAACAGTAGGAAGATACAGAGCGGCTGTCAGCAAATTAAACTTTGCCATCTTCGGGGCATTTAAGAACAAGTTAAATACACTACAGCTTAGGGTCTCGCACTATGAAAGCCTCTAAACACTGATAAATGTGTAATACTTATAATATATTTAAAGAGGTCGACAAATGCAAAGATTTATTACACTTATTTAAAAGCAAATAAGATAAAAGAAGCAATATTTTGAATCCTTCAGAAACAAAAAATTAA
Source organism: Zootermopsis nevadensis (assembly GCF_977971745.1). Taxonomy (NCBI): domain Eukaryota; kingdom Metazoa; phylum Arthropoda; class Insecta; order Blattodea; family Termopsidae; genus Zootermopsis; species Zootermopsis nevadensis. Next base: position 10,491,456 of record NW_028259154.1, on the reverse strand, counting down.
TGAAGGCACATCTGAAAAAGTTACAAAGTTTTTTGTTAGATGAATGCTATGAAAAAGTATACCTGTGTAATAATTCAAATTATAATTTTACATTTATTTATATTTGTTCCTTCCTTCCTTACTATCTTCTATATGAGCGCTATCTTTATCACAGCTTACTGTTAACAAAATATTAATCCGGCCCTGGATCGATTCTTAAGCTATTTAACATCTAAGGTAGAAATATCTCGAATGGAAAAAGTCGATAATTATCGTCGCTTCCACCTATATTAATTCTGGCGAGTACATTACGGTCTGAACGCGGATGAACCTTCCTCCGTGACGTACGTCCGCCTCTGCAGAGTGTTAATACCGTTAAATTGATTCCCGTTCTGCTCTTCAAACGCGATCTGGAGTGGATATTGCAGCATCTCTCAGAAAGTCGTGTTGGTTCACACAAATCATTACTTACTGTCAGCAGAGAAATAGCCAGACAGATACTTCCTTACTCTACACAATAATTTACCTTTAACACAGTCAGATTTAAGAGTTGAGTTGAATGAATGTTTATGAAGTTATACCGCATGGAATAAACTAACCTCAATGACAAAAAGTTCAGTTAAAACAATAATTTTATTGATATTATAACATCAGTGAAATGGCTTCTTTCTAATATTTATCAAACGTCAACTTAGTATTTTATTTAATTTCGTTCTTTTCCAGTATTCCTATACCATTTCTTTTATTTGTCACTGATACGTAAAAGACAAAAGATAACTATAAAAACAACAAACATTAAAAATATTAACAGTTCTACGTATTATATTATTTCATAGATTAAAAAAAATTATTTCGGAGTTAATGACAGTTTACATCTGTACCTCCATGGTGCTGCCATCTCCTATAAAATTATAAAATTATACAGTGTCCACCGGGAGCTTAAACAAACATCAAAACACGCAATTATTATTGGTTGTTATATTATTATTATTATTCCATATACTCACCATTTTACAGGGAATTTACTTCTATGTACCCGAGGCAAAACTGTCTTAAAAACCTTAAATTCTGTCTGGGTCCGCCTTCGGGTGATGCATCCCATAAATTGTCAATAGTTTCCTAGTTTTCTGTCAATTTTCTTCAGTTCTTCCAGTTAATTATTCCAAAACTCTACCTCAGTACTGGAACTGCTAACGCATTTATGACAGTGATTTTGTTTCTGGCATTCAGTTCAGGTTTCAGTATCATCCTTAATCTTCCATTATATTCCTTCTTCAGTTTATCTTTCATTTGTAGATGTTGTATGCCATCTCCTTCCTCAATTCCTAAGTATTTATATGTTTTCCCTTGTTCAAGCTGTTGTATTTCTGTGTCCATATCAATTAACAGATTTTCTGATTCAACAAATTTTTCATTTTTATACACAACCTTTGCACATTTGTCCAGTCCAAATTTCATTCTAATATCCTTACTGAATGTCTTAACTGTATGTAGCTGCTTCTGAAGTTCAGTCTCTGATTTGCATATCTATTATAACGAGTGTTTTACAATCTTTGTGGCCACTTCTCGCATCCTAGGAATGAACCTCGAAAACAGGACGGAACCAGAGGTTGTTATACGAGGTGCGATCGGAAAGTTTCCAGACTGCGCGTATAAAAACCCGTACACTTATCTCAGGTATTAAATTCATCCATCACCCTCGAAGGATGCTTCCAGGCTTGGCAGCGGCGCTAGGATCGTTGTGTTCACTCCCAGGGGAACTACTTCGAGGGTGATGGATGAATTTAATACCTGAGATAAGTGTACGGGTTTTTATACGCGCAGTCTGGAAACCTTCCTATCGCACCTCTTATATTACTGTTTATTTATACAGATGTCTGTCTGTCTGTCCGAAAGCAACGGCACTCGAACGACTGAATCGATTTCGACTGAACTCGATATGGTAGGCTTACATCAACATTTGTCCCGACATTTTTATTATGGTTTAATTTGGGCTATTTTAAGTGTTACTTTACTAATTGTCTTAAATGAACTTTTATGCACATCTTCTAAACCCTCTGACACACTGTGATAAAATCTGACATATTTAAATTCTCTTTAACCTCTGCTATTAGACGTAAAATTCATTTGACTGTATTAATTTCAACTTAATTTTACTTAAAGATCTAAATGGACATAACGTGTACGATATTTGGGTGCTCTGAACTTTGATGAAGTATGACAAACCCAACTTCTAATACAGGAACACTATCACATTTTAATTGTATCCACTAATTTATTTTAAAATTCGCGTTGTTAATTTTTTGGTCTTGTACGCAATTTTATGTTGAAATATATTATTTTTATTTAAACTGAAAGTGATTACATTCCTTCGCTTGACATATTCCATTAATGTCCGTCATTTTTAAGATAGAAACAGTCCATATCCCCAGGTCATGCTCTAATATATTCTAGTATAATGCTTATTTTAGATCCATCAAATCAACCGGCTGTAAATTGCTACATGTGTGTTTTTGGCTTCATGTAACAAACAGGTTACTCAACGTGCGTCAAAATATTAAAAGCACTACGCAGGAAATTAATATTTGTTCAACATGAATAACTTTCCATCGTACGAAAGCATCTGTTTTATGTACTTGGATGCTTTTAATTTGTGACGAGCGCAAGAAGGTTCTAAGTCCACGTTTATAGCCATAAGTAAATTTGTATCTGTAGAACCTTCCGATAATTCAATGGAGAGTTTCCTGTTATGTCGTACTAAAGGAGTAATTCGAGAAAGAAGACATTTGGGACGGAATGTAATTTCGAAAAGTGTCTAATTTATTCAAGGCGATTAAATTTTGCTGGCCCGGGAGAAGGGACCGGTGGATGGCTTTGGTTAATTCGGTGATGGACCTTAGGGTTCCCTAAGCAATCTAGTTAGTCTAAGTTTTTCAATTAATACATAAGTGGAATGAAGCCAAATTCGGAATAACAATAGTAATGGTGATTTACTTAAAATATGCAGACTTTTATTTTAAAACTTTAAACTTTCATAGTTATTTTCCTAATAATCCAAGAGTGTAGAATGCTATAAAAAGTTTTCTTTTCATCAGACCATGACATATAGAGGATTTTCTCACTCCTCATAAACTTTACCATCAGACATATCACATTTGGAAACGTTGTGGTTTTAATTAGACGAAAACAATGGAACACGTCCGACAAAGACAATTAAAACACAATGTGTCGCACCATTGTCAGGAATATTGAAACTTGATTAGTTATTTTTTCATTATTTTCAGCCTTCAAAGCGTTCCAGTTATTTTTCATCCTAGAGCTGTCTCCTCCGTACAGTTGCATTCCGATGAAATTTTTATGTCAAATACGCTGAAATTGGCATGGAATTGGTCGATATTTTTGGGCTGGGTGGTGCCACAACTTTTTGGAAAGATTAACGCTGTTTGGGAATTATCTTCTTATATGAACTTGTTGAAGGTCTCTGCTATATATTTAAGTCTTTCTGTGGGATGCTTTAACGAGAAATTAGACACGTGGCACACTCAAGGCATGTCAGTTCTGTGTATTTTGATACTTCATGAGACACCAACTTCAGTCTCTGATTTCCGTTACATCCTAGGGCGGCGGTAATTTCAGGTTCCTTAACTGTGTTTAACGTTTGTTTTCACTAATAATTTAACAGAAAAGTTAAATTTATTCTTCACTAGACATATTTTTCACCTCTGTCTTCTTCTGCCTTAGGGATCTGTAAAGAAGTTTGCAATTCGTGAGATTTAAGGTTCTACCAACGGCTGGGAGTATGAAGATGGCCGTATTCTGGTTTGTTGCCCCGTGCTGTCTCGTTGAAGTTTATAAATGTTTCGTAAGTGCTTCCTTCCTCCATCATCAGAGCCTTAAATGTCACTCATCGCCACTAAAAGTCCGTTCTGAACATTTTTTCTTTCTACTTATGCCATGTCTGTCGCTTATTTTTTCTGGGACGTTCAGATAGCGTTAATAAGATCTCCTTTCCACATTCTTTACGACTGTACATAAATATTCATCACTTTCTACTGTATACTTCCTACACATTTATTTTATTTTTTAATTGTTTTTCTACACATTTTCCTCACTTTTATTAATTCTGAAAACTTTGGTTTAAAATTCTCTATTTGCGTCAGTACCCGTTTTCGTCAAGGCGGCTTTAAAAAATTCTTTTTGGGATTTTCTGTTATTACTGTTTCTATTGTATAAATGAGATTCGTTTGGTTCGATAAGATTTATATCTTATTCAGTAAATGCTTTCGTAAGGCTTTATTCGTCTCCTCCATGATTTAGCAAAGTCTAGGTTTATGTAGCTGAATGTTTGTTGTTGATTTTTAATTTAGGCACTTAATAACTTAAACTTCCAACTGTCTCCTTCATAATTCATAAAATTCCCCATCGACATTTCTTGTTATTTGTCTATTTCTTTAAGAAGCACATCAGTCACGTCTTTGCGTTAATTTTCTGTTTGTTTCTACTTCTGCCAAATTACAACTTCTTGTTTTGTCATCTTTATAGATACATCAGGACAATAATGTCTGTTTATGTGTAGGTATGTTTATTTATCCAAAAATATGGCACCTACCAACAACTCGTCATATCTGGTGCAAAGGTTCTTACAACGCACATAGCACCAAATTCTTTCTTTACAAATTTCTTTGTATTTATTATTATCCTCATTGTAATTTCTTCAGTGTTCTTTGGTTCCTTAAGACCAATTTACTTTTCCAAAATCAAAATTCGCTTCAACGCTCACATTGACCCACATTGCTAAGAATTTATAAGTCCAGTATAGTTTCACATTCATTACTAAACTCCTTAGTACAGTTCACTCTACAGCTTAGATTTTGAGGTTTTTCGAGGATTGTTTTAATTAAACTTAGATATAAACGTTGTCAGAAATACATGTCTGGAGTGCTTGTGTAAAGAGAATATAAGACTAAAACGCAAATAAGATAATACTGTAACGTAATTGGTTGTTACGTAGTGAATATTTTATTCAAAACAAAAATATACATTCATATTATACTATTACAACTGTTACTTTCCTGAACTGTCTGACGCTTCATAAACCACAGCCATGGATGTCTGGATATGAACGTTGTACTGTTTTTCCGGTTTCCTGACGCCGGCCGGTAATGCAGTCGCTTAATCGGCAAATGACTGCAAAGCACTTCACAATCTACAAATTTCGTTCCCATTTGATATAATGAAATCAAGACTGGTTCTGCTCTCAACTGTCTTGCGTTCTATATAAGCCCGGGACTCACTTCCAGAACGAGCGACCCTATTGAAGGTGTTTCTAGTGTGGCGCCGACAGACTGCGCTGATTCTCATTGTCTGAAGCTCTGTGAGTCACGCGCAGAGACATTACATTCTGAATTTCTCACGGAGATGAAGGTATGAATGTTTGCATTATGGGTCGTAACGCCATCATTAACATCTGCATGTTCCCCCGAAATGTTCGTATTTTAACTTACCTAAAATTTCACAAGAAGTTAGTTCTCGCAAGACCAAACTCAACACAATACAGAATTAATCCATGGGTAAACTGCGACTATCAGAACTGACGTAAGGTTATGTCTGTTGATTTGTAGGTATTCAAATGAGTTTACAGAGCCTAAAACACGAGGGAGACGTTTAAATGGAACCGTTGGTCATACTGCATCAACTACGAAAACTATAGGATTTCAGACTTTCGCGGCGAGTACAATGAATAAAATCTTCTCGGACAATCAGCCGCGTTAACTGGTTACCGTAGTAAACCGACGTTTCGGGCACAAATTCTGTCCCCATCTTCAGTGATCTGATGTGACTGAATCATCGTAAGTCGCCTGTGTAACTGATACTGAAGATGGGGACAGAGTTTGTTCCCGAAACGTCGGTTTACTACGGTAACCACCTAACGAAGCTGATTGCCCGAGAAAATTTTATTGATTACGCAAAACTATGTTTACTTACATTCGCCTGGAAAGAAGATGGCGAACTTATTTGCCACAGCTCGTGATGATCGATCAGTTTGATTCGATTTGTTGTGGTTGTTTGTGAGGTCAAACTCCATACTTCATAGTGACTGTAATTAGCCTCCTTTGTGGATATAATTGGCTTGTTAACAATCTGATGAATAATGAAATGGCACCCGTCTCCATAGCAACGGGGCATGGCCGGTGGGTTCCTTCTTTGTGGTACAGGTTACTTGATCGACATTAATTTTTAGGCATTAATGCGCCGATATATATCGCAACCTGGGAATATAGAATGCAATTGGCAGATACATCCAATTACCTAGTAGTGTTTCACAATTAACAAAATCCTGATAACGCAACTGATACTAGGGGAGAACTAATAACGAATATTTCACTTCAACATCTGACGGACAGACCAAATGCCGAGTACAGTAAGGAATATCCATACCAGAAGTCCATTAACACTTTCCATTCTACATATAACAAATGTGTTTTTTGAAAGAAGTAGTTCTTCCCTGGAAACTCTGGTTGTGTGGCAATATTAGTAAATCTAAGCTTCAAATTACAGCGTTCCTCAAACCGAATATATAACTAGCCATGGAAATAGAAACAAAAGTGAACTGCAGTTAAGCACTGCCCGTCACAGTGGCCACGTGGTCTCGATCGTCGGCCTTGACCGCTCAGTGGTAATCCGCGTCTGTCATCGTGACGATCTGATCACTGCTCGAAGGAGTCCCACCAAATGTCCAAACATATTAAGAAGCCAAGGTCATTCAGGGACTGTGAAGCTAAGAAAATGAGAAGAAATATAAGAATTAAAAAGATTAAAAAAAGTATGTCGTATTTTCCATGTTAATAGTAACACAAACATTAACCCCTCTAAATTCTAGCCGTACGTGTAAACCAACATTTAACCCTCAGTAATTCTGCATTTTACCCGCAAAGTTTCCTACGATAATTCTCTGTCGTTTTTGGCCAGGGGATTATATACAGACCATTGCATTTTCTATACATTTTATTAATTCCTCACGTGAATTATTTTTCAACATCGTGGACAAAACACACGTCATCAGTTGATGAAGCAACGCAATGTTATCAAATCAGGTTACATCGTACGAAATAAAGTTATTTTTAAGGTTAGGGTTGTCCAGTGTTCATGACCTTTTATGACTGTCTGCAATTTGGTACAAACCGTATTGGCTGGACAGAGCGGAAAAGTGAGATGAATAAATATAGCTCAAGGCCGATTATCAGGGGCCCAATTATCCGTGGTCTCAGATTATTATTAATATAAAATTATTTTTCTTAACTATCCATAACAGTCTTATACTGAGTGCAATACGACTCATGGCGTAGGAACACAATAAAAATAAAATAAATTTATTGATCTTCTGATAAAATGACTTTAAGAAATAATGTTAAATATTTTTATATACGTTTACACTGGAATACGTATGTGTGCATGTACAAATATGTAAAAGTTTTTCTTACATGAATGATGGTAATTCGAATAAAACATAAATTGTATTTACCGTGTTTTTCGACTATCCTCGCCCCTGCGTCCCCCAGTAACACGGATAATCGGCTCTTACTGCATATATAAAAAAACCAAGGCAAAATAATTCACGCGCTGTCTTTCATAACTCAAGTCTTCTTTTATGTTCCGAAGAAAGAAACATATAGGAACCTCAACACACAAGGCAGAGCTGGTCCGAATTAGACACAAAGGAAAGTATGATAGATCGTTAACTACAGAATCTGACAAAAAAAGAAGAAAAATGGAATGAAAAAACATCGCTCTTACAACCTACTATCATTTTATGATCGATCCGGCACGCGTGTTTATCGAAACAAAAATCGACTTTGCAGCTGTTCGGTCATTGTACTCGCACAGCAATCAGTCTCGTAGCAAATCCTTGCCACTGCCGGCCATTAAACCGGAAGATGGCACCAAACCTCTCACAATCCATGTCTTGTCGTTTCCTTTCTTTCCCTTCGTTTTCCGTTGTCATTTCCCCTACTTTGACAGCTTAGAAGGCTTGCAGTCATTGGAAGTCACAACCCACTTCCCGCCCGGACATTCTACTTGCCACTGTCTCCATAGCGACGATGCCACGTGCAGTTCTGCTCTGGGACTGTCTGCGCTCCACGACTTGGAGACGTAGGTTATAGAAGTTTAGAAAGTTAAGATCCACAGCACTAGATAAAAGAGACTCCTCTATCCGTTACGGATATCGGACCACAAGCCTGCCCTGACAGTTTAGAAAGTAAACTGTTATATTTTTAACATTATATATATATATATATATATATATATATATATATATCTAAGTATAAATATAATGAAATTTACGTTCATAAATATTACGAAACTAGTACTGATCCTGTTGAAATGTTACGGGACGTAGCAAGGCGTAGGGCCTTTCTTCGTGAGTTGATAGTTGGCAGACAGTTAGCCAGTTGTTTTTATTTAAATTACATTAACAACACCACGTGAACATTACAAGCAAGCGAGTGACACACCCCATATGAATCAAGAACTGGTAGTTCTGACGCATTAACACTTACTTTGGGCGTTGTGACATGTAATCATGACGAAACCTGTCTTATATTTTAATCAGAAAATTCTTTTGACAAACGCAGAGCTTAGGAAAATGTTTTTTAATAAATAGAGATCAAATGGAGAATATTTTATATCGTGGAACGTGGTGATTTCTACAGGTCAGCTGACTCGGAACAGTGAAACAATAAATGCATAGTCTTTAAGAGAAGAAAGAAATGCACTAGAAGAAAATATTAAAACGAATCTTAAAGAAATGGTTTGTAATATGGAGGTAGTTCAGAAGTGTGATCGGTGAAGAACTCTGGTGTTCATACCTTAGACCTCGCTAGCAGACTGACAAACAAATGCTATAACATTTCCCTATTGAAAGTTTGTCAGTTGTCAATTCACTTTTATCATTGATAACCAATACAAATAATATACCCACATTACTTATGGGCTTATACAGGACTTTCACTGATAAATCTGAATTGATCTGTCACTCCAAGATTCCCGATAGAAACTTCTATGATATAGGCAAGTTGATTAAATTTTTTTTACAAAGCGACACACGACTCGCATTCGAAAAACCTTGTAGTGTTTGGCTGTGAATCCCCAGATGAGAGTCGGGAATTGTCAGCTACGTTTAACTTTATGAATAAACGAATTGTATACAGGTTTCTATTTATCATTAGGTTGACAGTCCGTCTACAAAATAATTTTTGAACATAGCTTCAATATTTGCTAAGATCCGATACATGTTTCGACACAGCAAAACCCCTCCATAGACGTCACCATAACCTCGTTTCCATTACTACTACCAGAGGCGCCATTTTGAAAACCTAGCCTAATTTCAAATTGTGTCCGCTTCGCACCAACAGCGCACTCGTACATGAATCGTGAAAGACATTGGCTCGTGTAAGGAGCAGGCAACGTTTGCCATCGAATATGTCAACCCCTGCGATAACCGATTGTTACAGATATAACAAACTGTGGCACTCAGCCAAATACCGCGCATGCGCTAGAGTCCGTCCAGTGAATCACGAAAAAAAAGGACATCCAGATTCAATATGTCGCAGCTGAACTTGTCGTCCGGTCAACTATAAAGTTTGTTTCCGCTCCTAGGCAGCAGCAGCAGCGCCAATGAGGCAGGATGACAGAAGTGGCAACTGTCACTAATCCATTTCCATCAGCAACACCTGAACGCCTCTGGCCTTCAAATATCCTCAGAGCATTTGACAACACCAAAGTTTTTCACTTTAAAAAGAGACGCCGTATGCAATTGAAACAGAGAATTTCCACAACCACAATAGCATCTTAGAAGTTTACAGAACAATCTCGAATCAAGTAGAAACAGAATTATGAATGGCCTATTAAACGTAATTACCATGTTATTGGCCTATCCCACGTCTATTGAATTTCCATGGGGTAGTAGCAAATATCACATTAGAGTAATTAAAAGCCTCCATCTGATGCTACATTTTGCAGAAAATATTTTTAGTCTATCATCCATCTTATAAAAAGTACCAAAATTACGTATAAACCTACAAAGTTGTGAAGTCAACTGATCATTAAATTAGGCCATGACCACTTAATTTTTTATCCCATTCTTTACCATCCATTAACTAACTTCCTGGTAGCAAAACCCGCAAGTTCAACACCGAAAACACCAGAGCCCGCCACCGGACACGAACCTGAGCTAACTCTATCCATCTGCCATCATCACAGCCCACCTTTATGTTACCCTCCCATCTACTTCTTGGTCTTCCCAGCTGTCGTTTTCCAGAAGGATTTCACACCAAACTCTGGACTCACCACATGCCTCTTCATGCGTGCTGCATATCCAGCCCATCGGAGCTTCGTAGATTTCACTATCCTTATTATGCTAGGTGACTCGTACAATTCACGCAGTTCCTCGTTACGAAAAATTCTAAATTCCCCACGTATTTCATCCCTCCCAGGTCTAAATATCCTCCTCAGCACCGTTTTCAAACATTTTTAATCTACGTTCTTCCTTCAAAGTAAGAGACCATGTTTCACAACCATACAAGACAACAGGCAAAATTATTGTTTTATATTTCCCGATCTTTAGTGTTGTGGTTACTAAACGGAATGAAAACAGTTTTTGAACTGGATAAATTCAAGCCTTCCCCGAATGTATTCTACTCTTAACTTCTTCAAGGACCTCATTTCTATTTGTTATTGTTGTTCCCAGATACTTACATTTTGAAACATTTTCAAATGACGTGTTACTTTTAATTATGTTCCGCCATTGCTACTGAAGTTGATCCCTTATTACGCCCATGTATTTAGTTTAATCTACATTTACCTCTAGACTTATTTCCTTGCTAGCCTCTCGGAGAGTTTCTGTATTCTTGGTTATGGTACCCACACAACATCCCCCAGCAAATTGACCATCAGCATAGGCAAGTACCTGGTGCAGACCATTCAATTTTAGCCTTTCCTGATTCACTTTAACTTTCCTTATGACATATTCTAAAGCAAAATTAAAAAGCATTGGGGATAAAGCATCCTTCTGTTTGAGGCCATTTTACACTGGGAAGGGATCAGACAGAAGGTTATCTATACGAACACTACTAGATACCCCGTCCATACTCATCTTAATTAACCTAACAAGTTTCTATGGTATTCCAAACTCATTCAAAATGTCATAAAGTACCTCTCTTCAATCTGAGTCACATGACTTCTTAAAGCCCACAAATAGTTGGTGAGCTGCCCCATTATACTCCCAATTTGTCTCTAATATTTGTCGAATGCAAAAGATCTGAACAATAGTTGACCTATTACAACGCAATCTACATTGATCGTCCCCGGTAATTTTATTCATAAATGGCGTTAACCGTGCCAGAAGAATATTCGATATAATTTTGTATAACGTTGACTGCACTCAGTTTTGTTTCCTGTTTGAAGGATAGGAACAATAATCGATTCTTTCCGCTCTTGTGGTAGTACTTCCTGGTACCAAATCGATACTATAAGCGTGTGTATCTCTAGTGCAGAGTCGTACCACCTGCATGAATTAGTTCCGCTGGAAATGAGTCGATGCCTGGAGATTTATTAATTTTTAATTCCCCAATTGCAATCTCAACTTTATTACGTCTCGGTTCCGGGATTAAGAGCTCTGCTGTACGTACTTCAGGTTCATTAAATTTATCAACAACGTAAACGTTTAGTAACTTACGAAGCCATGAGAGTCCGCAAGCAGATTTCCATTCTCGACCTTGATAAAATATTCTCTATTGACATATGCCGTTGTTGCACTGATTGCCATTCTGTCACCTGTTGCATAACGTCAAGACTATCACTTGGGGCCGTTCACAGATGGAGCAATGGTCACACAGCGTTCTGGCCGATACGAGAAGAGGGAAAAATTTGATGTGCCCTTGGGTGGCCTGGGATTTTTACGTAAGGTATAACCAACCTCACCGCAATGAAGCACAGGTCAGCTACAGCGCTTCCAGTGGCAGACAGAGGAAACCCTCCTCCAACACGAATTCGATTATACGTGTGAAAACTTTGCAAAGAATTTATGCCAAATGCGGATAACTCAATTAAACGCGGTCAGCCAAACACACTTTACTGGCATAAGAAAAATACCACCAATGTTTAAAAAGCTAAATACGGTCTCCCGTATCCCTATGAATCAAATGAAATATTATTTTCCTCTAACACGGATTAACAGAACGCCTTTCGAGAAATTTATCCCCTGCGTTGGACAAAGGCTTACGGTGTTAGAAATAAATACTGGGGGTTCGTTTACCATGGAAATTAACTAAAATCATAAAAGTGCTATCCAGCACGAACAGCCAATTAAACGTTAAAGAAACGAGTAGCGTGTGTCTGGGACTTAAATGTGGTTTGATATCTCAAACACTACACCCAATATTTCCACATAAGTTTGTTAATTTTAGTAAAACTCTTCATTAATCTTATTTCACTGTAGTTCTCCTAAACCGTGTAAATTAAGATGCCATCAAAAATAGCAATATGGCGTCAGTGCGAACTTACAAGACGGGAACAAAGACAGTAATATTCGGTGTAAGGCCACAAATCTGTGAACTTTGTTTTGAGGTAATTTTGTTTGAAAGACGTTAAGAATACAAATTTGTGACTTCGACGAGCAATTTGGCGAGATCACAAAATTGACGTGGGCTGATCAGGGTTAGAGTATTTAAAGCAGGGATACCATCAAAGTGTTAAACTACGGAAACATTTTCACCAGATATTATTAAGATGATCAAACTATCCCACTCGGCAGACCTACGGTAAAATAAGCGAAAAAATAGAATATACACTACAGAACTGGAGTTGAAGGGTGTGGATTGGATTTATATGGTTCACAATTGGGACCACTGACGGGAAGATGGTAATGAACCTTCTGGTTCCATGAAAGGAAGACGTGCTTCTGAAGAAGGACTCTACCCCATGGTGTTGTTTAGGAAAACTATCAACTATACAAGAAACAATTGAATAAAAATTTTCTTGGATATTATCCATCGTCTAGTAAATATAAAACGTAAAAACGACGTTTCGGAGATGGGACTCTATCTCCGTCTTCAGGTTCCTACACAGTTGGGCCCACTAGATAGAGCTAATCCCTATCTCCGGACCTGAAGACGGAAATAGAGTCCCATCTCCGAAACGTCGTTTTACGTTTTATATTTACTAGACGATGGATAATATCCAAGAAAATTTTTATTCAATTGACTCTTCACCATCGTCAAGAAGTTTTAGATTTGATATATACAAGAAACGCTCTTCACAAGTTATTTTAACTAAATTACGTAGAAGACCTCGTGTGTTTGCGGTGTTCGGTCGTTTCTTGCGCTCTGTGATGAATCTCTCTGTCCTAGGTACTATATGAGACATTATGCGACAATTGGCACCCCTGACCGGGTCATGTAAGAGTTACACGTGTCGCTGTAATCCATTGGTCGCGAAGTGGACAGGTCTCTCTAATGGACCCTGAAATTAGCTTCACCGACCATACTGCGCTCTCGCGGAGACCTCCACAATTCATGCAGTAACTTCACAAGCCATTTACTAAATCGTGTGGTGACACACGATTACTTGCGTTGCTCAACACGCAATTGTATTAGACGTGATGAATAAAAGGGTACATATACAATAGAATTCTGGATGTTAAATGCGCCTTTCACAAGTTTGAGAAAGCCTATGAATCGTGTACCTAATACACATAACGTAGTTATGTATTCATGCAAAGTTTTTAAATTGCACTGATGTTGGTGGGTAGTCACTCATAATTGCTGTAAATATCCTCAAACCACCACGACGTTGTCATACGAGGTGCGATCGGAAAGTTTCAAGACTGTGTCAATAGCGGGCGAACCGGATGTAGTACGAGCTTCTGCCGCTAGGGGGTGCGGCCTACATTCATAGTGAATCAGTGTGCCAGCCGGCATCATCGAATTAGAATTTGTTTCTTAGTTACGGGCGTTTTGGTAGTGCATTACACCGACCCTCCTGCGATTTCGGAATGGCGTGTGCATCAAATTTTGCCAAAGACTCGCCAAAACGGCTACAGAAACCTATGAAATGCTAAAGCAAGCATTTGGGGAGTCCGCAATGGGTCGTGCACAAACTTTTGTGTGGCATTTACGTTTTAAAAATGGCCGAACCTCTGTCGATGATGACGAGCGTTCTGGACGACCATCTTCGAGCACAACGCCCGAAAATGTTACGAAGATTCGGCAGGCCATTCACGAAGATCGACGTCGTACCATCAACGACTTGTGCGACATTGTTGGGATAGGCTATGGGACCTGTCAGCTGATTCTAAAAGAAGAACTCCACATGCGACGCATCATGACAACGCGCCAGCGCACACCGCCCTCAAAGTTCGGCAGTTTTTGGCCTCAAACACCATGGCCGTCATCCCGCACCCTCCTCCTTCGCCGTGTGACTTCTTCCTCTTCCCAAAGATGAAAATTCAGCTAAAGGGAAGGAGATTTGAGACGATAGAAGAGATTCAGGCAGAATCGCAGATGGTGCTTGACAGGCTGACAAAGAAAGATTTCCAGGGATGCTTCCAGGCTTGGCAGCGGCGCTGGGATCGTTGTGTTCACTCCCAGGGGAACTACTTGGAGGGTGATGGATAAATTTAATACCTGAGATAAGTGTACGGGTTTTTATAGGCGCAGTCTAGAAACTTTCCGATCGCACCTCGTATATACGATCTAAAACAGGTAATTTTAAAATTTATGAGCCATTAAACTGGACATAATACCAAAATATGTCACACGTTTAACAACAATTCTTTTATAAGTTGCGATCAAACAGTGAAACAAACGTATCCTTCCATTCTATGCTTGTGATTCGTCATTACACCTCTCATTAATATTCACTAATTTATTTTTATTTTTCCACGAACTCCACACGCCTATTTCAGTTCCACTGCACTGCAAAAGCTGTTATATCGCTTTTACAGAAGTCGATAAGTGATGCCGATATTTTCTGGGCAACATGTTTCGATTTTAATCGAACCCTCAGAAGGGTCATTGCAGTTCCTTGTTCATACCTAAATCTCAGCACTATGATGCGAATATTTTTAATTAGTGTAATAATACTCAACAAAATCATATAAAATGTATTAATTCGGCTTTTTGGAATAAGCCACGATCCAAGAGAGACATGAATGCTCGTGTAGCTCAGTGTACTGTCAAGTTCTACTTACACCATTAATAGTTCTCAATACAAATGATTACTCTGCACCTACTTGGCATTTAAACCTGCTGTCAGAAACACGTGACATATACATATAAATTAAATTTCCCAGACATTTGTCTTTAATGTCAAAATTTCCCGAAACATATACTTACAGCAGAATGAACACTACAATATTCTGCACGATGCTGAACTCACACCGCCATGACACAGCACCAAATCGGCCATTCACCAAGCTGACATGGGTATGACACTCGGTGTAGAATTTACTTCTATAGCCGTTAAAGCAATTCAAAGTTAGTAAAGAATTTCTTTTATATTTTTGTTTTTACGAAAATAAGCTAGTTCTGTAGCCACGAAGTCTGAAGGCGGATAATGCAATAAACGGTATCCTTTAAGGACTATAAAACTCGAAGCATCTTAACCCCTAAATTATCTACGACAATGTGAAAATTATTTAGTGGGTATAAACGTCGCTTAAGTCAAACAATTCCCATATTTAATGACAGCGGTATATTTAATTAAAAAGCTATACATTTATTTTAACTACAGTTTATCAAATATACATTCTCGGATGATACGAATATTACAAATTGGGAAGGATATTGAAGAAAGATATCGTGGCCTATCTGAATGTATTGAGCTCTTTTCTGATGGTATTGTGCAAAACTAAGAAAATCCTTAGTTATAATATTCCTTCTTCAGGGCAGTTTCGAAACTCGGGTCTTCACGAATACAAATGAGAAATTCCAGGTAATATAATTCTACGTTTCATTCGATCTATGTTAAGTGCTGAAAAAAATGTAAATTTACTTTAATTATTACAATGTTTTTCCTACTATAGTACATACAAGTATATAAATATTGTCACAGGATAATAACATCAACATCTAAATAAGGACGCGGCCAGGAATAGATTTTTCCGCATTCCACTTTTTTTTTAAAAAACTTGAATATGCAACACAGTTTACTTTTGTTACATTATTCTCTGAAACATCCTCAATCTTAAAGAATAAGATTTTGAATTCGCTGATGGCTTCTTCTCAACCAATATGAGACCTCGAATTTTTAGGGAACATTACTTTCCTGCCACTTTTATATAAAGAACGCCTAACAGGGACTTGCCAACTCTTACAACTCAGTTGGAACTTTTATTGGTGCTTAGCCTGTTTACACAGTACACTGCGTTATGTGCGTGGGTTTTTGTACGCACGCCAAAAAATTGTTTCTCATACTCGAGGGAGGAACCTTGTGAATGAACGAGCGAGCAGTGTTATCAAATCAAATGTCAGGAAAATCGATCAACATTTGAGTGTTCCTTTACGCACCTTCCATAAAACGTATGCTAAATATCTTATGATATTTAAAGACTGATAATTACAACATTCTCCACCGGACCTGCAAAACCCAAAAATGCGATGTTTCTATAACAGCCAATAAATCGGAAAACATAACCTAAATTTTCAATATACGAGGTGCGATCGGAAAGTTTCAAGACTGTGTCAATATATGGCGAACCGGATGTAGTACGAGCTTCTACCTTTAGGGGTTGCGGCCTACATTCATAGTGAATCAGTGTGCCAGCCGGCATCATCGAATTAGCATTTATTTCTTAGTTACGGTCGTTTTGGTAGTGCATAACACCGACCCTCCTGCGATTTCGGAATGGCGGATTTTCAAGAACAAATCAAATTTTGCCAAAGACTCGCCAAAACGGCTACGGAAACCTATGAAATGCTAAAGCAAGCATTTGGGGAGTCAGCAATGGGTCGTGCACAAACTTTTGTGTGGCATTTACGTTTTAAAAATGGCCGAACCTCTGTCGATGATGACGAGCGTTCTGGACGACCATCTTCGAGCACAACGCCCGAAAATGTTACGAAGATTCGGCAGGCCATTCACGAAGATCGACGTCATACCATCAACGACTTGTGCGACATTGTTGGGATAGGCTATGGGACTTGTCAGCTGATTCTAAAGGAAAAACTCCACATGCGACGCATCATGACAACGCGCCAGGGCACACCGCCCTCAAAGTTCGCCAGTTTTGGTCTCAAACACCATGGCCGTCATCCCGCACCCTCCTTATTCGCCGTGTGACTTCTTCCTCTTCCAAAAGATGAAAATTCAGCTAAAGGGAAGGATATTTGAGACGATAGAAGAGATTCAGGCAGAATCGCAGATGGTGCTTGACAGGCTGACAAAGAAAGATTTCCAGGGATGCTTCCAGGCTTGGCAGCGGCGCTGGGATCGTTGTGTTCACTCCCAGGGGAACTACTTCGAGGGTGATGGATAAATTTAATACCTGAGATAAGTGTACGGGTTTTTATAGGCGCAGTCTAGAAACTTTCCGATCGCACCTCGTACAATAAAAAGGAATACAGCTGTAATTCAGTATGAACAAAACATAAGTTAATCCTAATAAATGAAATTATATATAATAAAATTTATACAGTGCTGAAATTTAGAAGAGAAAACGCAAAATCGGATAGTATGGACACAAAATTCGAAGTTTGATTTTCTTTCCATCACGATAAATCGAAGCGTAATTATAAATTTTTCGACGTCGTAACATCTAACTCTTGTCAAATATATTTTTTGATGTGGAAAAAGCTTACTACTCTAAACACATTATAATAACTGGTTTCATTTAAACTCCTACTTTTAACTGTCGGTTCTAAAACACGTTTCATCCATACTTTCCATTAAAATAGCCTAAGAAAATGTCTACATTGTACCTGTAACATCGAACAAGTATGTGATACAGTCATTCCTGACTCTGAATAATCACATTATCTCACTTTGTTGAGTTAATTTTCAGACTGATAATACCTGAACAGCCTCTTAGTATTATGCATAATATCCTATTACTAAGAAACTCTATCCTATTATCTGCTGTTATAATCCCCTTATGTACGTAAAAGCATGCCCCTAAGTAATGATCAGAATTCACATTTTTGTAGAAGAATGTATAATCATCCGCTGGTTCAGTTCCGCCTTTGCCCCATCTAACTTTCTAAATTTCTCGTTACTGTTTTGACAAAACTTATATGCAAAGACTCCTGATATTCAAAATTTCAAAATCTAGCGGTTAGAACGCTGGCTTTGTAATCCTGGGGTCTCGGGTTCGATTCCCGGCGGTGCCCAAATTTATAACTTGTGTTGGGCAAGGCCGTGGTCTAGGCAACACGGAGTTTTCCTCCGGGGGCTTCCCCGGTTTCTCCGTGGCATCTCAACAATTACTCCATTCACACACAGAAGAAGGCAATGGCAAACCACTTCTGGATCATCTGCCAAGAACGTATATGAACAGGTCCCAGTCCGAGAAAAGGATGGAAGGATCCTATTCATATGGACCTGTCGTCAGACAGAACACTAAATAAATAATAAAATCTGTTACTGCAAAACGATTAAGATAACTTGCAGAAAAGCATATATAATTACACAAATTAAGCAACATTTACAAATTTAAAATTACTGCTATAAACCAAAATTATGGATTTTCGAGGAAAATACTCAAAAACATCAAAAATAATCATTCACAGAGCGAGTTTTCAACTTCAACTGTTTAGGTTTCAATGTTACGTTCAACTCCGATTAAGATTTAAATAAGAAAAGAAATAAATTTCAAAACACATGTGAACATTAAAAAGGACCAGGAAAGACACAAATTTAAAATTATATAAGATTACGGAGGTTCCATTGCTTTTATATGGAACGAAAAATGGACGCTGAAGAAGAGAGACGAATAAAATTCAAGCAGCAGAAATGAAATACCAAAGACCTCTTAAAAGTTACACTAGGTCAGATCACTTAAGAAACGAGGACTTACGAAAAGAGCTGAATATTTTTTCTTTATATGAAAAAATATACAACATAAAATACAATTGCAACAGATGGAACACATTCGCATTCTACTAGAAGCTCGTATTGTCCGTCTGACAGACGAGACATAGAAAGTCCAAGAACTAGATGGAAGGACATGATTCACTTAATCTTTGAAAGGAAACTGGTGACGTCCACTTCCCGTTGCTTATGTCATCGAAAACAAATCCATTGCACTGTAAACATTCCATTACAGGCAATTTTATTATGGCAAGAATTGATTCCACAGACCATCCGTGAAACTGGAGGGTCACCCATTGTCGGCTGTCCGCAATTACCTATTCAATATACCTACAGTTACCCGCAGCATCTGGAGGCCGTCTCGTCCATCCTCGACCTCAGAACGCGACAAAGGTAAAGCCGTCCCGCCACACGCCATGTAGGCCCTTGGGGGGAGATGTGGTACAGCTCCTACTCATTCCTAACCTCGGCACTAGATGGGAGTGACTGGTCAGTGGCGCGATGCCCCCGGGAAAGGACCCCGATACCATTGGATAGAATTCTGGGTGAGCCCCAGAGCGTCTTGACGCTGACGTTAGAGGAGAAGTCCTCGATCGAACCCAGGCCCGTCCAGTCCGTAACAAGTCACTATAATGACTGAGCCGACTCCTCTGATGACGAGATATTGGTCACTGTTCGTGGTGGCAAAGGTTAGGGAGATGCTATGGATCAGTAAAGGAGATGTGATCTGAAGAAGTTAAGAAATGTGGTTTGGCGAAGAAAGTTAAAAATTATTATACCGAAGGAAACCGAATAAAATGCAATGGTTGCAGAATCCAGACCAAATGAATCTAGATAATGTGTACAATGCAGGAAGAGAAGCTAGCAGAACTTTCTAGGCTATAAAAAGAAAATTCTGGAAGACGCAATAACGTTCTTGAAAAAGCAGTGAAAATAAAAGTACTGGGACCTATACAGAGGGATAAATAATGTAAGAATGAGTGCAATCTTAGAACTAACTTGGTAAAGTAAATTAGACTGTGATTTGCTAGCAGATTTACAATATACTTTGGACAGATAAAAGAAATAAGTTCGTCAATTACTGAGTGCTTTTGGGTTTAACGATGTTAGGCAATTAACCATTAATACCTGAGCCTAATTATTTTGAGAATACTACTGAGAAGTTCAAAGGCACAAATTGCTAAGCATCTGTAAAATTTCTAGAATTGATTCAAAGAGGGAATAATATATTAAGTGCTGAGAGCCATAACTAATTTTATTTATAATAAAGATCTGTCAGATCAGTGGAAGAAAACCCTGGAAAAATTCTAATTTATTTTTACATTTCTCCCGTACGATGCGTCCTACAATTAATACATAACAGCCAAAATGTTATTTGCCAATTTTAATAATAATTATATTTGTAAATATGTTTATATTAAAACTGCGCAGATTACCTGTGATGTGAACCCAATACTACAAATTAAGCATGACAGCTGGAAAATAAATCGGCTATTATTTCAAGAATGTCAAAAATATTTTCGTTAAATATTATGAGGTTTATGGATAATATACCCTTAAAATATAATATTACGTCTTATGCCCCACTTTATGACCCATAAACTTTACGAGTGCAATGCTTGTTAGAAGTTCTGTTATATTCAATTTATAACCTAATCTAACTACACTACACACGAACCACTTTGCTTATAAAACTAAAAAAGCAATGATAATATTGAATAAAACGAGGTATGCCTGTAATTCTTTTGTTCAATTATATTAGTAAGACAATATTTACAAAATATTTATTTTTTCTATTGAAATTAGTAATATTATTACAAATTCTAAATAAACCATTTTTGGGCCCCCAGACTTTGATTCAAACTTCCACACAGTCACTACTGCGAAGTAACATACAAATAAAGCCGAAACTAAGACGTGCATGGTGTGTGTAATATAAAGCAGGGGTTTAAATACTAGAGACAAGAGTTATACCAATGTTTCTCTGCAGCAGTCGGTGCACACAGACTAGAGGGTGCTGCCATGGAAAATGTTATAATCAGGTAACATACAGGCTTCTCCTTCCAATTTTAAAAGAATAATTGCCTTTCGCTACTTGTGCTTGTATTTAAAAAACTAATTGTCCTTGAAAATGACGTGACGTCATCTACTTGAAAAATATTAACGACTTGCGAACAGAAAGATAACAGACATTGAAAGGGGAACCAATGATAACAAAACAAAGATACTGGCTTAGAATTCTATTCTCTTGCGATAGTAACACTGAAACAACTGGAGATAATAAAACAACATATTAAGAACTGAGAAGTATGGAAGTCGAAGGAGTGACCTGTTTGGAAAAAATGGTTAAGGAAATCGACTGCTGGCATAGCCATGACTCACTAGACGTTCAGCCGTCCACACGTAGTGATTGTTGAATAGCATTAATGGACGTATCCACTAGGGAAGTGACGCGTACTTTACTTCAAACGCTTCCTTCTTCAAGGTGGGAAAGATGAAATATTAAAATTTAAGCGGCGAACTCTTGTCAACACAGATATATACCTTCAAAACCCCTAAAAGACAGACTGTCCTGCGACACTGGCGTACCAGAGAAGTTGCCGGCTGAGCACGGCGTCGCTAGATGCCACTATCAAATTACTGAAGCAGAGAATTTGAAGCTGACAATTCATTATCAACCGTTTTTTCCATTTGAATTTTTATTTTTCAGGCGTTCTTTACGCTCTAGCTTGAGCGAAGAACATCTGTCGCGTCATTATCAACAATGGTAGCGGAGATCCAATTGTCGAAGTCCACTGTTGCACAATAATTACCTAGGATCATACTGAAATAATGACCTCAGAACATATTTGTGTAAAAAAGATCTAAGACGCAATATCATCGGATCGGATCGTATCAATGCAACAGTGACTTACGTGACTCAACGTGAAGGACACCTCTGAAATTCTAATTTTTCCCGATGAGTACCTTTCCGGTTTGTGGTTAAGATTCCGTATTGGATCACACTATTCCATGAACACTTTGTATGTTCACCTACGATGTATGTCCATAATTTTCGCATGCCTAAATCCATTGCCTCTAGGGTTTCTGTGTTGTTACGTTTGCAACCTGATTTCAGTATGTCTATGCTTTTAACATATTCAGTAAAAGCCAAAGATAACATTATAGTGGCTACAGCCATGTTATTTTACATTCTACGGGAGAATTACCTGAAAATATTAGCATATTTCTAATTATCTATTACCATGCAACATTTCAGTATCCTATATTAAATTGTGTTAGTATCACTTTCACGTCACAACTTCGTGCGTTCGCCATTTTGGGCTTCCGATTGTATAAGAAAAGTGTCTGGGTTGGCCTTCGTTGGAGGAGGGCTTAATGTATCCTGAAATGTTCGTGCTCTTGTACATTTTTAACACTCGATTGTTAAAACAGCTTCTTATAGAAGAAACGACCGTTTTAACCCAAACTCTTTCCATTTATGACGTACTTAACATTTCTTTGTGGCTACAGAGCACGATGTAAATACATCTACGTCACAATTTGAACCATTTGAATCCACTGCATTGAGAAATTCGCACAGACAATATAACAGATTGGATCACAGGGAAAGCGTTTGGCATATACGACTGGAATGTCAATCGATCGTGGTTGAGGTAAATTTGGCGGTTTCGTACATCTCTTAGGTAAATATCAGTAATGTAACGCCAAAAGTTAACAAATAGGAGAGAAGACCCATTGCGGTGAAACTTCACACTGGTACATTAACTTCTTTACATTACATTTCTCTGAGTTAATACGTAACGGTAAACGTTCATTGTTCAAAATTGTCAGCTACACAGGAGAAATTCCGACTTTATGAAACACTCAAGTTGAACACGTACTCACAAAACTAAAAAATCTGTTCTTATCCCGAGTTAAATCCAATATTAGCCTATCAAATTTTTTAGTTCTAAAAACGGTCTCACCCTCATATGTCCTCCGAACAACATTTGTACCCATGCGCGTCTAATTATTTTCGATATAAACACCCTAACAATTATATATTAAGATTTCTGTCTTCTGGGTTGTTGCGTGTGTAGTCTGGTCGATGTTTACCAACGTTTCAGAGGTCATACTGCCTCCATCATCAGGGCGATGAGTATGAAGATTTCTGTCTTCTGGGTTCTTGCGCTGTGTAGTCTGGTCGATGTTAACCAACGTTTCAGAGGTCATACTGCCTCCATCATCAGGGCGATGAGTATGAAGATTTCTGTCTTCTGGGTTCTTGCGCTGTGTAGTCTGGTCGATGTTAACCAACGTTTCAGAGGTCATACTGCCTCCATCATCAGGGCGATGAGTATGAAGATTTCTGTCTTCTGGGTTCTTGCGCTGTGTAGTCTGGTCGATGTTAACCAACGTTTCAGAGGTCATACTGCCTCCATCATCAGAGTATAAAGATTTTTGTCTTCTGGGTTGTTGCGCTGAGTAGTCTGGTCGATGTTTACCAACGTTTCGGAGGTCATACTGCCTTCGTCATCAGGGCTACACAGCGCAACAACCCAGAAGACTGAAATATTCATAATCACCGCTGTGAAAACCTCAAATCTTACAATTATATATTAGGTGAAGCACAAATATTATGAAGCACCCTGTCGTGTAATATAATCCATCCTCCTATCACTTCATTTACCTTAGGTCCAAACATTCACCTTGGCATATTGGGCCAAAACCCACAGTTATTCCACCCCTTAGAGCAGGGATCATCCATCTTTTTGTGGTCAGGACAACTTTGGAGGACATTATAATTTATAACAAGTCACTTTATGAATATACAAAAATAATTCAATTTTAAATAATTAGATTGTAACTGTGTCCTCACATC
This sequence comes from Zootermopsis nevadensis, assembly GCF_977971745.1. Classification (NCBI taxonomy): domain Eukaryota; kingdom Metazoa; phylum Arthropoda; class Insecta; order Blattodea; family Termopsidae; genus Zootermopsis; species Zootermopsis nevadensis. The sequence goes on along the minus strand of NW_028259154.1, from coordinate 10,467,530 downwards.
TGTTATATCAAGTGGCTCAAGATAAAATATCGCGAGAATATGACAAATAACATAATTAACAAATTTAACTTCTCAGAGCTCTTGTGAGCATTCTAAGGTTGTTGCGGGCATCCAAATACAATTATATGGTACCCACGGGTTGGTAATCCCCATGTTAGAGGTACAGACGTTATAAATATGTCGCCCTGCTATAAATCTGCTTACACACGCGTCCACACTGCAATTTTCTTATGGTAATGTTGTTTTGCTATTCATTATTCATTGTCACACTGCATCCTGCCATCAGCATGAATTCACCTCAGCCGACAGCATCTCATTATATTTTGGTTGGAAATTTTATGGAAAAAAGTAACGTTGTATTTGCCTCACTGTAACACGCGTTCCTTATTATGCAAAGCACTTCTGAAAATGGAATGCGTATCATATTAGCTAAAATTGTTTTAATGGACGCTGGAAATAAAAATATGGTGACTTAATATACAGTCATATTTCCTGGAGGTACCTGAAGGAAAAACGTGCTCATTTAACACCAACAAATATGAATTAAATTGTTATTAGTGTCCACTGACGAACATTAAAATACTTTTATATAAAAGGACATATGACGGTGGGTTTTCAGAGAAAGATTATGGTTTTAACAGCCAGAGTACAGAAAAAAGAGTGTTTTATACAATAAATTTTAAATTTATAAATGACATAAGTCACAAAAATTATTTGGATATTTATGTAATAAGATAAATTTATCGTTAAATACATCAATGATAAATAAAGACAAATATACGAGGTCAGGTCAATATACAAAGCTGACCGTCTTCTGGGTTGTAGATCAGTGTAGTTTCGTAGAAGTTTACCGACGTTTCAGAGGTCATTGCTGCCTCCATTATCAATGTGATTACTCATCGCTCTAATAATATAGACAACGTTGGTATTGGCAGTTGAATCGTCCGTAAACTTCTACCAGACCAACATAGCGCTACAACCCGGAAGACCGCCATCTTCGTAATTACCGGCTTCAGAACCTCAAATCCTACAGGTTTTCGCCGACTTTGACTCAGTTTTGAATTACGCAGGAAACCAAAAGTCACGTTTAAACCTAATGTCTTTTTCTTACAGTAAGTGCTAATGATTTTCTAAAAGTGTTACACGGTTTGCGAGTTAATATTTATTATTTATGAAATGTTTTTCAGGAAAGGCGGCTGTATCGTATCGATACTCGACTGTTTGTTTAGCTACTCTTCACCGGAATAGCAATGAAGACTCCGGAAGTTCAAAACAAACTTTGTACTCCGGTGTGAGCTTTATAAAGCTGTATGGATTACACGTAACTTTGGACAAGAACTGTGAACTTTCTTTTGTTAACGTCTCCCGTCCACCTAAAGATGGATAGAAGAAGTGTTTGGAACAAACTTCTGTTGATGAGCGTAAAGATTAACAATCCAGTACTTCAGAAGTTTGAACTTTGGAACAATGTTGTGTTTAAACCGTTCCCTGCCGAGAACGGGTTATCTCATGTGTTATCTGGTAGAAATTTACGGACGTTTCAGAGGACCTTTCTTCTTCCATCATCAAGACGATCCCTGATGATGGAGGCAGCAAAGACCTCTGAAACGTCCGTAAACTTCTACCAGATTACACGGCGCAACAACCCAGAAAACATCCATCTACGAAATAATTATTTGTAGCTTTTGCCTGCAATTATCAATCAAAACATAAACAGGGCTATAAAATCAAGCTACACTTTGCCGAATTCGGCACTGACAGTACTCTCTCAGTCAAGAATGCTACAACTTTTTCCACAGAAAAATGTTATGTCCCTTTTAGTAAGTCAACAATAAATGTATATTTTTGTCAAATCTAGGCATGAAGTTTACTTACGATCCTAAAAACTTCTTCAATAACGTCGAAGATAATTCTATTGGAACGCACTGTAAAAACCATGGCGTACACCAAGGATTCCACATGGCGTTACAACACAGAACGTCATCGACATTTTCACTGCCGTGAGAACCTAGAATCATATTTTTTATAAATAAACTCAACACGTTCGACGTTTTAAGCAAAATCGGTGGTAGGTGTATAATAGTAGTATTAACGCACGATTCACCTTTATGACTATACAATTTTCCTATAAATTTAGGAATCACCTCTAGAATATACTGTTCGTGCTTGTGAAAGTAATTCAAAAAAATTCTAGGGGCCGATCACATTCACCGCTGATTGCTTAAATACTAGGATCGTAAGTTGGAATCCAACTGAAGACATGGATGTTTTCCCGTGTCTTTCTGTGTTGCGCTGTCCTGTGGACGTAGAGAGAGAGTCCATCGGGCGACATCTCGTCAAAATCTCGTAGTTGTTTCTCCCCATCCAGTTTGTGTTACATTATTTAATGATCTTGATGAAATAAGGTAGATTAAACATTTTAAACTCCTTATTATGTAATTTTCTCCATTTGGTTCTCCTCCAAATCATGATTGATGCTATCATATTGCGAATGATTTCAATGGCGTTAAACATATATTTGATTTATACCCGACAGTGACTGTCTTTGTGATTTCATTCCCTCGGGATGATTAATATGTACTGCAGTATTGTGTCATGGCGCTGGTAGTTACACAGCAAATGTTGCCAACCACAGCAGTCAGGTCAGACACTGTGGTTGCGTGCAGGGCGGACTATCAGATGGAGTTCGTTGTTGCTATGTGGCCGAAATGTTGGTTACTTGGGGCACCTAGTTGCTAAGTACATGGTTTGTTACATTCTGGGTAGTATAATTGGCTTGTCTGGAGGCTAGTTAACTCAGCACGTGTTTGCAGTATTGCTTGGTTACTGCTAAAGGAATTTCGCTGAATGTCTCTTATGTATTCGTTTAATTAACTGAAGAGTTAGATGATTTCTTTGACTTGGTAACTGATCACTTCTGTGCACAAAAGCTAATTTTTGCTACGCTGCACGTTCTGAGCTGTCTTCAATTGTCTGGGCTATGATGTTTGTGTTGAAATGTTTTTTATTTATTTAGTGCTCTGTCTGACGACAGGTCCATATGAACAGGATCCTTCCATCCTTTTCTCGGACTGGGACCTGTTCATATACGTTCTTGGCAGATGATCCAGAAGTGGTTTGCCATTGCCTTCTTCTGTGTGTGAATGGAGTAATTGTTGGGAAGCCCCGGAGGAAAACTCCGTGTTGCCTAGACCACGGCCTTGCCTTATACGGTTTATCTGTGACCTTGAAACATAAAATTTGGTGACAGCAACGACAGATGATGAGGAAGATGGTGACATAAACCAATTACGAGGCAATTTAACGAAGTGTTTCGGCATATAGAGCTGCATGACTAGCCAGGCGCTATTAATCGACTTTTGTCAGAGCGGTATGACGTTTACAGGTGGGACGCGACGGAAGAAAGTAAACAAATACTGAAGAAAGGTAGGACAGGCAGAGAAAAAAATGAAACAGACATAAAATGAAATGAGAAAAAATAAATTAAATAAATGGGAGATAAATATTTTAAAGAAGGAAATAAAAGAAAAAACTAAGAAATGAAAAAGAACGAAATAAAACGTGGGAAAAGGAATCACAGAAAAGGGGAAGAGATATAGAGCCATGCATTGCATGTGTACCCCTGGGTGCTGACATATTTCATTACCAGCCGCAGATTACCGTTTCGGGTCGCATTTCCCGGTAACCCAATTCTGTTCAACCGCTGATTACCTCAATGCAATGGTCCATTATACACAGTTGAATCAGATCAATAACGGGCCTGCCTCGCAGCTTAACATTCTGTCAACAGGCTGAAATAACAGCATGTAACAGCTACCGAAAACAGTCAGTGGATCATTGTTCTGGGGCCATTATAAAAGGCTGATGTTATGTTAAGTTGCACTGGAAAATTGCTGAATTATCATGAACTCCGCCATGTTCACTCTTTATAAAACATCATTACAGTGATCAAATCGATGAGATGGAATGGGCATCCAGCACGCATGAAAGAGAATATAGATGCATAAAAGAAATATTGAGGAAATGGACGACTTGGGATATCCGGGCATAGCGGGATGAAAAATATTAAAATTTAATTTAAATAAAGAATGTGTCAATATTAGGGATCCATTCACGTTGTTTTAGGACAGGGGAGAATGTAATAATGAACCTTTGGGATTAAAGATAGCTGTCTTCTGGGTTGTAACGCTGTGTAGTCTGATAGAAATTTGCCGACGTTTCAGAGGTCACACTGCCTCTGTCATCAGGGCGATGACTAAGCCGAGCGCGAGAAATATGTTTCAGATAGCTACCAGTCAGTCAAGGCTAATCCTGACTACACCAGTGACGATTAGGTGAACGTCTTTACCAGCTGAGAGACTATCAGCTTTTCAATAATCAGTCTCGCGGAATTTGTTATTAGAAAACTATTGTTTGTGGTTCCTGAAAAAGGCAGCGACATCTGACACTGATAAGCTTGACGGAATTTGCTGGATGACTATTGATGGATATCTTCATTATGGCAGTTAACTTGGAGTTACAGCAACAGACAATTTTTAATACAAGTGACAAATGGATCGATTCTTGGTTAATGAGCTTAAATTTCACTGAATTCATTACCATTAGTGACTATGAAAACATAAATACGTCAAGCCAAAACTTAAACATAACCTAAATAAAGTTTAACGGCATTTTAACGCCATCAGTGTTTATATACTGCATACGTCATCTGACCATGGGCTGACGTCATCACCACAGGGCACTAGTAAGCGTCTTACATCGTACGCCGGCTCTAGTGGAGAGTAGAGAAAGCAAGATAGAGGCTGCATGTGAAGTGCTGTACGAGGTGCGATCGGAAAGTTTCTAGACTGCGCCTATAAAAACCCGTACACTTATCTCAGGTATTAAATTCATCCATCACCCTCGAAGTAGTTCCCCTGGGAGTGAACACAACGATCCCAGCGCCGCTGCCAAGCCTGGAAGCATCCCTGGAAATCTTTCTTTGTCAGCCTGTCAAGCACCATCTGCGATTCTGCCTGAATCTCTTCTATCGTCTCAAATCTCCTTCCCTTTAGCTGAATTTTCATCTTTGGGAAGAGGAAGAAGTCACACGAAGCTAAATCCGGCGAATAAGGAGGGTGCGGGATGACGGCCATGGTGTTTGAGGCCAAAAACTGCCGAACTTTGAGGGCGGTGTGCGCTGGCGCGTTGTCATGATGCGTCGCATGTGGAGTTCTTCCTTTAGAATCAGCTGACAGGTCCCATAGCCTATCCCAACAATGTCGCACAAGTCGTTGATGGTACGACGTCGATCTTCGTGAATGGCCTGCCGAATCTTCGTAACATTTTCGGGCGTTGTGCTCGAAGATGGTCGTCCAGAACGCTCGTCATCATCGACAGAGGTTCGGCCATTTTTAAAACGTGAATGCCACACAAAAGTTTGTGCACGACCCATTGCGGACTCCCCAAATGCTTGCTTTAGCATTTCATAGGTTTCCGTAGCCGTTTTGGCGAGTCTTTGGCAAGAGATTCAGGCAGAATCGCAGATGGTGCTTGACAGGCTGACAAAGAAAGATTTCCAGGGATGCTTCCAGGCTTGGCAGCGGCGCTGGGATCGTTGTGTTTACTCCCAGGGGAACTACTTCGAGAGTGATGGATGAATTTAATACCTGAGATAAGTGTACGGGTTTTTATACGCGCAGTCTTGAAACTTTCCGATCGCACCTCGTATCCTATTCATGTGTCTCGTTTTCTGCATTTGAATTGGTCAGAAAAGCATAGTTAAATTAACCACGAAAGTTTTACCAAATGATTTCAGTTCTTGTTGTTGCTACCGGCACTGTAGGTTATGACTGCGGTCGACAGATGGCTACCTGTCGCTCGAAACTTCTGCTTACAAAGGTATTTACTGCTTTTCAAACCAGTGGCACGGAATTTCGTTCTGGCTTTTCCATACATCGATTCTATTAGCAACTAAAATGTCATTCCAAATTAGGCGGAAACCAACTTTGAAAAGAACGGACCATGTTTCAATGAATTTAAACTGGCTAGAGACTGGAGCTTATGGCGTTTGTGGAACACGGATCAGTGAGCAGAACATGAGGCACAGAGCTGAAATACAATACTTTGGAAGCTTTCTGTCCAAGAGCGGAAATCATCTTGCGCGATCAAGTCCCTCTGAGAGAGGGCTTAGCCCACTTAACTAAAAAAAATAATAATAAAATACAAAGGCTTGTTCTGTCTGTTTCTACTCTTTTATTGGCTAGTAAAGCGTGCAGTGAGAGGAAAAAGAAACCCTCACATGTACTTCCGCTGTTAAAATTGGTGTCAGTTTCACTCAGTGAGTCCGACACAAACTAGATCTCTGGTAAGAATCTGTCTTCCCCCAGAAATCACACGACTTGGACAGGAAAATGGTACACGGACTATTCATAAAAGTTTCAAGTTGTCAGTGTGTCAAAATACACAAGACATCGAAGCAATCTGCTTCTAATATTTGAGTCTTAAAAAAAGAACTCTCAAATATATTTGAATGTAATAATATAATTACGTCTCAGAGTTCTGTAGTGTTGGGTTATCGATAATCACGTAAAAAAATCAGTATGTTCACAATTAATAACCAATATCATCTGCCACTAACACGTTTCTAAACGATTTATTGCAGTTGTTTAATAATTCTGTAGGTGGACCATCTTCGGATTCGTGGTTCTGTAAGGTCGCCCACAATGTACAATTTTCCGTTTTTGTTTGTGGCTTCCAAATCCTACAACATTTTCACAATTTCTGTATCTCCCTTCATTCTCACTTGTCCAGTAACAATTTGTGCAAAATATCATAACTCTAGTCGCAGCACAAAAAAATCATAAAAAATTTCCAAACTCATAATTCGGCTACTTTTAGCATTACATGTAAATTTATCTTAGAGGTCTAGCTGATTCAAAATGGAGTGCGGTAAAATATTTGGCCAACGTACAATATTCTGACTACAATACATAGTTAGATAACTAGACAGCTGTACGAGTCCTTAACCAATCACGAATTCGACAAGTGAGTGAGTGCACTGTTCGAGTTTAAACAACATTGCTTGCCAGTATTTTACGGACTTCATTGGACACTTAACAGGAATGTAATCCAGCGCTCCTGTTATCGATCCCGCGAACTAAGACACATTCAGATGCGAAACGACACTCGCCCGTGTTTATAGAGCCAAGTGATCAGTTGCAATATTCAATAGGCAGAGCTCATCAACCCGTATAGATGCGCACGAGGCCGTCCTTAGCTCTACTGAAAAAAACAAGATGCTTTAGCTAACAACTCTTATTTGTAATCTGATCTTATGGCTTGTTACATAACCTCCAAAATTCTAAATATTTCAGGAAAACAATGCAATCAACTCCACGTCGCAATCTTTCTTGAAAAGTTTATAGTGATATTAGGTTTAGGATGATAATGATGATAATTTTCTGTGATATATTACACGCATCTGATGATCAAACATATGATAAGGTTTCAGGCAATAAAGATTGATAAGAAATGTAAGAATCTGGCCAACTCTATTGCCGCAAACTCTTAGTTCAAATATAATTTGACTGCAACTCCTGTATACATTACATCAAGACAAGTTAGTTACTATGGAAACGCTTCATCGAGGCCTTCAAGATATTGTATACGGTGGGCTGTACGAACTGGTTACAGACAGCGTTGCAAAAATTTCAGCTAATGAAAATAACCAGCTAATTAAAAATAATGTGGAAATATGCAAGAAAAATGGTCGCGTGCAATTCTCTTGGAACATGGCTGCTACAGGCATTATGAGAATTTAATTTTTAATTTACTACGGATATGTTTTCATTTAGTCGTATCCTACCACGGACAGTGAAAATTTTCTTTTCTTCATTCAAATCTACGACAGATTTCTCCTTTACCTTAAAGAAACCAGACTCAAAATAAACAAGACCAAGACGTCCATATAAACGCTGGGATAAGAAACGTAACTAATTCAGTGGATCAAAGTCCTTCAGAAAAATATAAGCAATGTATATAATATAAACACGTTCAGTTTTTCTTGTATCTGTGACTTCGTAGAATTTTATGGAATGACGTCCATGTTACGGATGAAGTGTTATGGCTGCTGTAATATGATATTTATTTTTTATGCTTCATTTTCTTAGAAATCTGGATTAAAATGTGTTATTAAATGCGAGTTTAAACTTTGCTTCGGTACAGAACAAAGAAGAGAAAATGCTATTAGTAATCTGAGACGAATACTGGACACGAAACTTAATGCCTTGCGTATAACGTTGGTTAACAGGGCGTGACTGGTTCAAATCCAGTTTCCCAACCTAGTGGCGTATTATATTTTGAAATTAATATCGAATTTCCTAGTAATATTATCATCCCGTGTGAAGGTAATATGAGCATAGTTTCGTAAAGGAATATTATGTTTAATGATTGTAATAAGCATTTAATTGAGTCATAATTATCATTCAGTACACTGTGAGATTTAAATTGAAAAAAATTATCTCGAGTTTGGTTGTTTGTAAGATGTCCTTAATTATGCTCAAATTACCCCATTTCTCCGATCGAGTGTTACGAACAAACTGCTCAATATCTGAACCAAAGATTACGTAACCGGGAGGGGGCTTGCAAAATGTTGAGATGCATAATTTGTTATTGTTCACCAAATACAAATAAATTAAGGAAAAAACTGGGTGGATCACGAAGCTCTACCACAGATAGAAAATTTGGATAAATGCATGCAAAGTTTTGGTGTAGAAATCGAAATGGCAATTAGTATTTCGTAAACATAAGCACAAATGGGGGGATAATATCGAACAAGTTACAGAGAAACAGAAAAGTTATGTGAGGAGGGTGCTTACTAGATTTAACTGGCTCTGGATAGGGGCCAATGGTGCACTTTGTGAAAACAGTTAATGGTATTCAGATTCCATAAAAAGACGAATTTTTATGGCCAGATGAATAAGTATGAAGTTCTTAGAGTCTACTGAATGAAATGAGCAAAGGACTGATTTTGGTTGTATGAGATGGACTCTTCCAAAGCACGCGCTAGAGGGGTGTTAGCTTCAGTTGACCTGTAGCTCTAGCTGTGTTTAGTTCGGTGCGTCACCGCTGTGCGACCCCCACTACTAATGAACTCCCCTCTCTCGCCTTACACATCGCGCATTTAGGTGCCACGACTACTCGCGCGACCTCTACCTAACTGTATTATTTATGTTAAATGCACTAACGATACACAGGGCTAGCCTAAATGATGTTACCGATTTGAAACCTATGTTATTCACGATTAATGAAATTCAGATGCACAAAATTGGTACCGATGGAACGAGAAACTCTCCAAGTTTATGTTGGTATACTACGCGGCCGCGTAGTAATACTATTCGCCGCCAGGGGCGATATGAGAGAAAATGGCTGCCATCGCAGACAGGGGAGCCTTTTGTGTCCTGGATTTCCACGTTCACCGGAACTGACGCCCTGTGATTTTTTCTGTGGGGGTTCGTCAAAGATAGAGTCTTCGTGCCACCCTTACCACAGGCCTGGCTTGATCTGCGAGCTCGTATCACAGCAGCTATTACAGTAATCGATCATGATATGCTGCAACGTGTCTGGGAGGAACTCGACTACAGGCTGGATGTGTGCCGAGTTACCAAGGGGGCTCACACTGAACACATGTGATATACTGAAACAAAACTTGGAGATTTTCTCTTTCCATCGGTACCAATTTCGTGCATCTGAATTTCATTAAACGTGAGTGGCACGTCTTTCAAATCAGGAACATCATTTAGACTGGCCCTGTATACTGAAAAGTGTTACGTAAGCAGTGGTTAATATAATACAGATAATTTAGTAAAATAAAATAAATAACAAATTTGTAAACGTGAGAAATGTAACATTTCATATTTAATTGAAGACAATCTATAATGAAATATAATTATTGATCAACTGTTATTAATTCTAATGCGCATAATATTAAAATTAAAGTTCAGAATTGAGAATCGATATTCTAATTCGACACATGCATTAGTTATTGAACTTACAGTATAGTTGCCTGGATCAATTATGCAGTTAGCAGAAAACTGAAAGAGAAGAAAAAGGATATCAGATCACAAAATTCTTTCCTGCTTGTTCTCGTTAATTCGTCTACTCGACATCGTACTCATTGGAACAGCTGTCCAACACCGAATTTGAAGTGTTACGGTGAACAGAGGAGGGAAATATGTAGCATTCACCATGTGTAATTTCTTTTGTAGAATGTTGATTATTATAACTATAGAGTAAGGTTAATGTAAATTGTATTTTACTAAAATTATCATCATAAATGTTTATCTTTCATACGTACTCACAAATTCATAAAAGGCCAACATAATCACCAACATTTTGATTTTCCATGAATAAAAGTTATTTCCCAGCAGATGTGAGGGCCTCTTTTAAAATGTCTTCACAAGATCACAATCCGAGACCACGGATAACTGGGTTCCGTATAATCCGCGTTCTACTGTATTTGGTGATAACGTAGAGTAAAACCACGCAAAATATCGGGTTAGGATCCAAACTAGCAGCTCCTGTAAGCGTCAATATAAGGTTGAACAAAATATAAGCTACCGTACGGGGTAATCTTTCAGAGATCAGTTAGGACATGTCGATGAAATTTAGGCTCCTCTTCGTAAAGGGGAAGGTCTGACAGTCATATTAGAATTCCTGAAACTAAAATTTTGAACAAAAAGTACGTGCGAGCAAATGCTTGATTATATATTGAAACAATTTCTGTTAACAGCATAGAAAACACGGTTGGCCGAAATTGTAAACGTAACTAAATAAGTAGGTAGCATAAAACGGAAATCTGGAAAATAGGCATGTGGAGGGGTTGATGATCGCAGGAAGCCAATAAAATTGATTGAAAGAATATTCATCGCCCTGATGATGGAGGCAGTATGACCTCAGAAACGTTGGTAAGCATCGACCAGACTACACAGCGCAACAACCCAGAAGACAGAAATCTTCATACTCATCGCCCTGATGACGGAGGCAGTATGACCTCTGAAACGTTGGTAAACATCGACCAGACTACACAGCGCAACAACCCAGAAGACAGAAATCTTCATACTCATCGCCCTGATGACGGAGGCAGTATGACCTCTGAAACGTTGGTAAGCATCGACCAGACTACACAGCGCAACAACCCAGAAGACAGAAATCTTCATACTCATCGCCCTGATGACGGAGGCAGTATGACCTCTGAAACGTTGGTAAGCATCGACCAGACTACACAGCGCAACAACCCAGAAGACAGAAATCTTCATACTCATCGCCCTGATGATGGAGGCAGTATGACCTCTGAAACGTTGGTTAACATCGACCAGACTACACAGCGCAACAACCCAGAAGACAGAAATCTTCATACTCATCGCCCTGATGACGGAGGCAGTATGACCTCTGAAACGTTGGTAAGCATCGACCAGACTACACAGCGCAACAACCCAGAAGACAGAAATCTTCATACTCATCGCCCTGATGACGGAGGCAGTATGACCTCTGAAACGTTGGTAAACATCGACCAGACTACACAGCGCAACAACCCAGAAGACAGAAATCTTCATACTCATCGCCCTGATGACGGAGGCAGTATGACCTCTGAAACGTTGGTAAGCATCGACCAGACTACACAGCGCAACAACCCAGAAGACAGAAATCTTCATACTCATCGCCCTGATGATGGAGGCAGTATGACCTCTGAAACGTTGGTTAACATCGACCAGACTACACAGCGCAACAACCCAGAAGACAGAAATCTTCATACTCTGATGACGGAGGCAGTATGACCTCTGAAACGTTGGTTAACATCGACCAGACTACACAGGGCAACAACCTAGAAGACAGAAATCTTCATACTCATCGCCCTGATGACGGAGGCAGTATGACCTCTGAAACGTTGATTAACATCGACCAGACTACAGAGCGCAACAACCCAGAAGACAGAAAGCTTCATACTCACCGCTGTGAGAACCTCAAGTCTTCCAAAATTGATTGTATCAGAACAAAGTGACATCATGGATGCCTACAAAATGAAACAGTTGTTGAATGCGGGATGATTTCGTTTTAGGTGAGGACATATTATCAGTTTTTTCAAAATTTCATAATTATTAAGAATGGATTCTCAAGAAGTAATCTAGCTTACCCTAATAAAGTGTGTAAAATATTAAAGTAATTTACCTTCTGTGTTATATCGCTATACTCCAGCTTCTTGGAACAAATACAATGTTCTCCTTCAGAGTGTTTTAATCTTACACCAAGACATCATAAAATTGCTTCGTCAAAGTTACGAGCTACCACTTGCAGCTGGACACATCATAAGTTTACTTATTACCATATACGACGCACTACAAACAGTTGTTTGGGAGTAAAGACTATCTGCATATTTCTAACGTTACAACCCAGAAGCCCAAAATCGATTTTGTTATCGAGTTTCCTTCCCACACGTCATAATTGACCGGTAACTCGAGGTAGGCTTAGCGTTTCGGAAACTCAAACTGCCGAGGGCTTTAACACAGTCCGTCGCCCTACTTCAGTGTGAAAACAAAGCAACGGAAGATAATCTTCTTCAACAGTGAAACGTCACGAATCCACGGAAAACAGAAAGCCGCTTGTATAACCAAGTAACAAGAGAGAACTGGGCGTAGGCGTGGGGTTCAGGGGGCAGACCAGGGACGAAACGGAGTGCGTGTGTGTAATAGCACATCATTTTCAAGTGACAAGACACTGAATAAAAAATACAGAACCAAACCGTAACCGATTACAGCGTGTTTATGTATATTCTATTTTTTTTTTAAAAGTCAGCGTTTAGGTAAGTTTACAACCCTGATAGAGTGTATAATTTATTATTTTTAAACTTAAAGCTTAAAAAATTTCTCCATAAGAAACGTGCAAAAAGATTCATTCAACTATTACACCAGCTGATATCAACCGCCTATGTGTTACATATTACATATGAAAATATATTAGTTATAATTAGATTATTACGTTGTGTAATTTATTATATGCATATTACAGTATTTTATTTGAAGTCTGAACACTGTTAAATATAACGAAGATGGTTCTCTTGTGTGTTGTTATCTGGTAGATACTGACCGAAGTTTCAGAGGAACGTACTGCCTCCATAATCAGGACGGTCAGTATTCATCATCACACAATTTAGCCACCTTCAAACTCGACGCAATGAGAATATGAAATGTCACTATTAAAAAAAATTGTCACTCTATTAATTTGACAGAAGCAGCATGCTTCGACATGCATTTATTATCTTCATGATATTAATTTATGTGTTAGCCGTAAATAGGAGAGACAAAATATTTAAGAAATTTCCTTAACGAATCTAATAAGATATACGCTATATATTAAGAAATATTTGTTATATAAGAACTTAAAAAAACGAAGTTAAAATTGACATAGAATTGCTAAGTTTGAAGTTAAAACGAAGACACAGAAATATGAAGAATGTTAACTTTGTTCAAATCTGGAAAGTTTATTTTATATCACTGTAACTAACTTGGTATTAATTAGGTTCTGTGTAATGAAAAACTTATAATAACCATTTCAGTCTGTTCTTTAATGATATCATTAGCGGAAAACTAAAACAAAAGACAACGAACTTGCTTTTCACTGGAATTATAACGATTTAATTTAGTGATTACATCGCATAGGATGATATGGCGAATCTATTTCGACGTTTCCAATTTTAGACATAAAATAATTTATCTTATTCGACATTAATTTTTATACAGAACCAATCTCTTCACTTTAATCTACTGAAGAAAGAATACATAAAATTAAACTTTTGTGTGTTAAATTATTAATTTTGTAATCCTCTTCAAATTGTAACGTTCTAAAATTTGGCAGGCCTGTCAAGTCAGTGGAAGGGCTACTTGAATCAGCCAACTTTCACAAGTAATCACCTTCCTCCGATCCGTTACAACACACTTTTCGTGACATCACTTTGTACACTATCGATATTGTAACCAGTCGGGTTTCAAAGTCTACAATGGGAACCTGCGTGCAATTTCAGGGAACCTACACAAGGCTTCATCGTATGACTCACTACTCATTCTATCAACATCAGAAAAAAAAAATATCTCCCCTGTGAATTCTTATTTCGTTTTTCCAGTACTTTCGCTGTAGACTTTTGTTTGTTTTCTTGTGATTGCTTGGCGTTTTTCATATGTTCAGATGACGTTAAATGTGTAACAATATGCCTCTTCTTCGTTGTGTTTCTTCCTGCTTTCTTAGGAGACAGAATATGCTCTGGAAAATTCATCTTTTGCCTCACCAATACAAAGTTTTATCTGCAATGTTTTTTTATTTTCATTTGGAATTGGCAGGTGGTCTTTTCAGCATGATGGGAGAAGGTGCGTCACATTCAAGGTCAACACTCAATGTTAACATCTCCACTCTCCTTTGGCATATGAAACAAAAGAACAGCAAAGTGCATAGGGAAATATTATATTTCGGAGAAATAGTTGTAAAAATTTTTGCTTTGTAGACTCAAAACCTCAGGATTCAAATCGACAATATACAAAACTGTAAGGTCAAAATCGTGAACCAAATTTCTCTCCTAAAAGGGCTCATATAACCCCGATATATACCAGAATGATTAAAGTACCTCCATTCCTTCACAGTATCAACTAGTTCTGGATCAGTCACTTATTTGTGTTTCCTGTGCATATAAACGTCTCCACATGTACACAAGTGGAGGCCATTTTGTTGAAGCAACAAGTCACGTACCTGCCTCTGTCCCATTCTTCTTTTAGTCGACAGCAATGGGCCTCTACGAAGCAGCGCCAATGGATTTTAATCCTTTGCCCTACGGTCTTCAACAAATCCACAAACATTTAACAATTCAACTCTGCAAGAAAGAAATATTACGAAGTTTCATATCGCATAACTTAACACAATTCGCCTAACAAACTGAATGATGATTCTAAATTAAAATTTAAATACATAGATTGGTGGATCTACTTATGTTTACGATGTAAACCACCTTAATACCTACACCGGGCTAAACACCCACTTTCATAATCTGTCCTGTAGGTTTCAAATGCTGTTTCTAACTATCTGTGATCGCAGAAACACGTTTATTACTAATGGAAACATAGAACATATTCACATATGGCGCTATATAATATGAACTACTGAAAAGACATCATAATTGAACTATAAATAAATATAAACGTGTTTAAACCGTAAATGAACGAAAGTTTATCTCGATTTATATTCGAATACTTGTCTTCTTTTACAAATATGGCAAACTATGCTTTATTCGTTTATCAATAATGCACGAAACGTCGGTCAAAATTAATGTGAAACTAATGTTAATACTCATAATATATTTCGTCTTTCAAGAAAGTCAATAATCAAAGAATAAGCAATGGTTCCTTATAACCAATCAAATTACGTGTTACGTCGGCTTTAAAAAACACATATATGTAGGCCTAAATTAACACGTGTTTAATACAGGAAGCAACGCTATTTATGTACACTGGAGGTTACAAAATTCAGCCGTCTTATTATCCACACAAACCAGAACCGTGTATATGTGTTCACAAGAACCATTACTCTGCTTAAACTAAGAGCCCTAGATTATTACAATATACAAATATCGACCACCTATTTTAGACCGTATTTTTTACATACTCTTGGTTTAATCTCTTCAACTACATAACAGTCTAGACGTTGATTTCAAATTTCAAAATATATTCTTCTATCCTAACGTTGTATATCGAACAATGTTTCTTAAAGAACTCATTTTTGCTTGTTATATTCTTTTTTCTCACCAAAAGTTTTTATATTTCAGTAAACACTGTGTAGATGGGAAAAGTTTCAAAACACTAAAGACAAGAATATTTTATGTTAAGCGTATTTCATTATCACAGTGTTGTCGTCTTACAAAAAGTCACTGTAAAACAGTAAAGCACAACTGATAAATAAAACAGCCCACATTTGCGATACACAGTAAACGTGTTTAATAAAACAACTGCTTCACACAGTGCGTTCAGTGATACAAAATAATGCAACTGTTACTTCCCGACTCGCAGCAAGAACTGCCTGACTCACAGCCAAGCGCTAATATCAACTTCAGCTAAAATTATTCACAAAACAGTGAAGATGTGTCCAACATCATTTTACGTCATGTTTAGTTTTGTTAACGTAAATCACTGTAGTTATTCTTTATGGACAGCACTGTAAACATGTCTTATCGCGGGATCGTACCTCTGCTAGACCTTGTCTAAAATATCTGGAGTGATTCCATAGTCCGAAAGAATTCGTGACAGTCGAAGTGTAAAAGAGAACACCTCCCCAAAATTAAATTAAAGCCGAATGGGGAACATGCAATCATTTATCCGCTTTTATCTTAATTTACTGAGAAAAAACAGGAACACCACAAAGAAAGACGATTTTGAAAATAAGCTACTGATATAGAAACAGAGGGAAATTTATATTCATGTTATGTCACTAGAATAAAACATAAAATGACGACATAAATGTCGCTAATGCATCCTTGGAAACGATGGTAAGTTTTAAATATCTGGGAACAATATTTCGAGTCAAAATTACATTCACGAATAAATTAAGAGCAGATTAACTACGTGCTGCATCCATTTCAGAATTGTGTGTCTTCAAGTCTAACACAGAAGAATGCAAACTTTTAAGAGATACAAAAGCAATTTTGTCTGGTGTCTTTGCATGGGTACGAAACCTAGTTTCTTACATTAATAGAACAATATATTGAGTGTGTTTCAGAACACAGTGCGTGGATAATATTTCGAACTAAGAAGGAAGAGCCTTTAGAAAACTGCGTATTGACGAACTCCGTAACTCTTACTAGGATGAACAGATCAATGACAATTGCGGAGGGAGGACGGGGCATGTGGACGAGACGAGAAATGCATACAAAATTTTTGATAGATACCTGAAGTGAAGGGATTATTTGGAAGACCTACTAGTAGATGACAGGATAATATAATTATAGTCTCAACTAATAGAGCGCGGACTGAGACCAATATTGCTGTTCGTGAACACGGTAATGTAAATTCATATTCCATAAAAGTTTCGTATTTTATTCCTTATCCTCATATACACATGCCCCATGAATACCATAGGTGAATCATGGGTGCAAGATACGTTTTAAGTAGTTAAATTACTTCCGAAAGTTAAGAACACTTTACATTCACTTCGAGTTTCGTATTACAAGATCTCAAGTTGGCAACATTTACATACATATAGACATTATGAGACGTCCAAGACGAGATTCTAACCTGGGGCCTTCAAAACACGATACAGGGGACTTTATTTAGATGGCTAAAGGTAAAAATATAGCTCTATCCGAGATTTTACATAAGCGTGGAGGCAGATCTCCAACTATTCTTGACCTCAGTAAATAGCACGGTAAATAGCAGCCATTATCAAAACAGAAAGGCGATGTGGACTTTGTGACTTCTGGAAAATCAAATTCCCCTTGGGCCCCAGCTCATCGTCAAAGATGGTAAGGAAATTACAATAGATCAATGGGGGTAGCCATGATGACAGCGCGAATTAGATTAAACGTTCTCAGGACGAAGTCAATCGACAAGGTAGTGGCAGCTTGTGATGAGGGTTGCGTCCTGAATTTCAGGCGTTGCCTAACGCAAAATCTGATTGTGGCCTAACGCACTTTAAAGTCATGTGAATCGTTAGACGAGGACGTCGCAAATGGACGACCACCTTTCATATCGCTCTGAAATTGGAGAGTAACCAGATTAGACAGGGGCGTCCAACACTCGATGATACAGAATCATCAACGAAAACTGTGACATAGTGGTTAACACTCCTTTATGACAGGGCCGTCACGAATTACAATATCGATTCGGATATCGAATGAGCTACTTTCAGTATTAATATTTCTCTGGAACTGATCCAACATTCAATATTGTAAAAACGACGTCAATGTGTTTCGTAAGTCCTACATGAGCCTAGATCTTCCTTCCAGTGGCCTCTTCAATGCAGAATTTCCAACAAGAATACGAAAATATAATAACAGAATACCTCCTTCCTTTATTTTCTCCTGAGACAGTTTTTGAACCATTATAATACAGAATGAAGTGAGTTTCTCTTTGCATTTACAATTCCAAACTTACTTGCCAAGTACAAACACTGTCTGTGGCAATAACATTTTCTATTAAAATAACTATCCTTATAACATTTAGAAATAATACAACGCATAATATAAGGTTTCAGGAACGAGAAAACTAAATGTATGATATCTTCCTACGCTATAAAGAAAAGTTTACAATATTAATTAGGGTAGGTTAGCACAATATCGCAGTTTTCAGTAACGCTAGTTTGTACGTGTGAACGTGTTCGTATCAGCTGGTAGATTCCAACAGCAGTGTGTGCCTGAGGTACATTTTTAATAGCAAGATATGGTCGGCAAGCCTGCAAATTGACTGCAATTTTATAAACAATCGCTTCCTGAAGGCGGTACTGTAATTTAAGGAGGTAACCAAACTTAAGATTTTAATACAGGGCTAGTCTAAATGATGTTCCTGATTTGAAAGACGTGCTACTCACGTTTAATGAAATTCAGATGCACGAAATTGGTACCGATGGAAAGAGAAACTCTCCAAGTTTTGTTTTAGTACATCACAGGTGTTCAATGTGAGCCCCCTTGGTAACTCGGCACACATCCAGCCTGTAGTCGAATTCCTCCCAGACACGTTGCAGCATATCATAATCGATTACTGCAATGGCTGCTGTGATACGCGCTCGCAGATCAAGCCAGGCCTGTGGTAAGGTTGACACGAAGACTCTTATCTTTGACGAACCTCCACAGAAAAAAATCACAGGGCGTCAGTTCCGGTGAACGTGGAAATCCATGACACAAAAGGCTCCCCTGTCTGCGATGGCAGCCATTTTCTCTCATATCGCCCCTGGCGGCGAATAGTATTACTACGCGGC
Organism: Zootermopsis nevadensis; assembly: GCF_977971745.1. Lineage (NCBI taxonomy): Eukaryota > Metazoa > Arthropoda > Insecta > Blattodea > Termopsidae > Zootermopsis > Zootermopsis nevadensis. Next base: position 10,448,549 of record NW_028259154.1, on the reverse strand, counting down.
CGCGTAGTATACCAACATAAACTTGGAGAGTTTCTCTTTCCATCGGTACCAATTTCGTGCATCTGAATTTCATTAAACGTGAGTAACACGTGTTTCAAATCGGGAACATCATTTAGACTAGCCCTGTATATCGTCTCCGGTAATGGACTGTCATAGCTGATGGCTGTCTTCTGGATTGTTGCGCCGTGTAGTCTCATAGAAGTTTACCGACGTTGCAGAGGTACTTGCTGCCTTCATCATCATGGCGATTAGATAGCCGTGAGTGTGGAAACGGTTAGAGTTATAGTAAACTGACCGTCAAGGAAGATCCTTGGCCTAACCGGTCGGAAATGGTGTCAGAATCAGGTGAGGACGTGCCCTCACCGCCGTCAGAAACGTCAAATCCTAATCATTATCATAATATAATTAATACAGCTTCGACAAACAATGTCATGTTTCTCGCTGTACAAAACCCGGATAGCATCTACTTTTCAGAGAAACTAAATTTGTTTTGTGCATACAGCGACGCCAATCCATTATTTTTGTACGCATTCGTCAATAATTTATGGATTTCATGCAAGGGGAAGTGTATATTTTTTTTCTTCAATTTCGTTCTCATATTATCCTCTATCAAATATGAACCACATTTTGAACATTTTATCCGCCACAAGCATGGTACATAACGCGGTAAAAAAATCTTGTTTACCAATTACAAAATTCACAGTACTTAATAAGCTTCAAAATTTTATTGGTTTGACGTTAATTAAAGTACACAATTTTCCATCGTTTTTCGTGAGGACAGTAGATGGAGTGATTGCTAACATGGCCCCTCCATTACAGCCAAAATTTACTTTCCACTAAAAGGTGGAGTAAATTTTCTGCCTGCCAACGTCGGGGACTTCAATAATTGTTTTGCATTTTATAAACCCGTTACAAACAAACTAGATAATTATGATTACCAATTGTTTCATTGTTCTGTCTAATTATAAGCCTGCTAAAAGCAGTGGTAACTGTACATGCCCAGTTTCAACATGAAGTCTATATTTCGCACAGATTATCACAGAAGTACCAACAGTTTCTCAATTACTTTAATCCACATTTCTCTGTAACGGACATACATTATACATTCTAAGTAATATTTTGATGAATTTCAAGCGCTGAAACACACATATGCATATTTAAATTCACATGTATACCATGAGGCATTGATATTCTGTTTGTCGAATCCCACAGCGGATTTATGAAACGGAATACAGAATTAATGCGAATAAGGAATTTGATATTATGTGGAAGGACGCGCTCGATTACAGAAGTGATAATAAATGCAAATAATTATTTTCGGAGCATAGAATTCTATTATACGCGGTCTTCCACACACGCTGTAGTACCATATGAAGAACACAACTGCTGTTTAAAAGCCTAAGAAGATTTTTCTTTTAATTATGTTTGTGTGTAACCAACTTGGTCTGTTTTATTCTTCATGTGTAAGAGAGTAAATTTTCAGCTCAATTGTCTTCCTACCGCGTCTCTCACCCCCGTCCTCGTCTTAGAATCATCATGTAAACCGCGGAACGTCTCGCTTACGCTGTTACATAAATTCAGAAGGTACAGAGGCAAAGAAACATTGTAAGTATACAATACTAGATTAGAAAATAATTATTTTAGGTATGGTACGCTGTGATATGATCGCAGCAGCAGTTGGCCTTAAGATTCCGTTGAGATTTTATATTAAAATTTAATTTTCCGAAAACATTTTATTTAAATGCTAAACTATCGAATTATTCTTTTCAAACTTTCCTTACAAATAAATATTATTGGGTACGAATTTTAAACTGCATCAGCTTTCCACAGACGCTTTCCAGGAATCCCCCGCGCTGTACGACGGCATTGAAAACGTACGTTCTGAACCACATCGGACTTTCACATAACGACAAGAAACAGATATGAATGTATCACTTTCCCGAATTCCCAGACTTCATCCGTTATTGACAGGCTGTACGCATTTACAATATTCCAGAGTCATAACCTCCTCAGAGCCGGGAGAAGCGATTGGTCGGGGATTCCCCTCGGCGATCGTTGTATTCTCATGCTCTCTTGCACATCGTTAAGTAGTTCCGCGCAAACAGATGCAATCTACTACTGAATTCAGGAGGTCGAAAATTTCATCTCCGGAAGTCACGATCCTGACAGCGAATTGGAGTTTGCTGTCCCACCAACCTAGTGGTTACCAGCAACAAAGGCATCTACCAGCCTTCTTAAAGCGGATAAATTAAATGCATACTTGAAGATCGTGTATATTCATGAGTCCGTATGATTCTAAGATGAGTGTCTTCTGGATTGTTGGGCGATCGCCCTGATGATGGCAGCAGCAAGGATCTCTGAAACGTCAGTAACGTTCTACCAGATTATATGTCGTAACAACCCAGAAGACAGCCATCTTCAGACTCACTGCTGTGAGAACCTCAAGTCCGTATGATTCATCACAGGAACTACTTGACAGAAAATAACTTTTATCCGTCTACATAACTTATTTCTTATCAGTTAATCATGTTTATTTTATTTTTGATTTTCCACCGGGCGGAAGGGATAAAACTGGCCTCTATGTCTATTAACATATACGGATCGGATTGAAATACTCACCAGAGAAACGATAAGAATTAAAATATTCCTAGAATCCTTAACACACTTTACATGATTTAATATAAAAATAAAATTAAATCAATGCTGGTACTGATATCATATCAAGGTGGAGTGTACTGTCTGGACGGAGAAGCTTTGACGTCATGCTGAATGCTTTCCTGAAAACATTTCCCCTTACCAAAAATTTTCCCATTATTGGAGCATTACGCATGACATTTGACACAAAACCCCACAAGACAGACGTCTTAACACTCTCAACCGTGAGAATTTAAAATCCGATCTAAAAACCAACTCTTATTTCGTGTTTTTTTTATTCCACTCTTCTTAGCAGCCTGTGCAGTTAAGTCAGCATCGTTTAATAAATTAACAACTGTTATCTCTCCAGGTGTTACTTTCACGCACATGTCATGTCCCTTCGTCGATCTCTCTCTCATTATCTGTGCAGATAATTTTTGTTGTAACTTTCGTCCTCGAACATAGATGTCTCTGATATCTCGCGGTTGGCTGTGTAATGATTAACTTGCAGATTGAAGAGGAGTCGAGTCGAGGCGAGGAATTTCCAGCGCTGGTTTACATTTTAAATGCTTACTAGCTGCTTTCATGCAAATTACTTCAAGGAGGATGTACCGGAACGAACATGGAGTTTGTGTTCTTTCTCGATTTGTTCGCATGAAAGCATAGGAAAGGGTGAAATTCGATCCAACAGCGACGTTTATAATATATATTGCTGAACAGTTTCGATGTTCTATAAACATGATACCGAAAGCGTAACCTAACGCATAGAAAACAGTCGAACGAGATTTTCACAGAAATGCAAATTCTTCACTGGAACAATACATTTGCTATTTACTGTAGGCTTACGACACTAATCAAAATTTGAGATACCGTGCTGGAATTAATTATCAAAGATTTGAGGTTCTCACCGGCGATGGTTTCCCGAAATATTAGTAACCACCTAAAAGACGACAAATCATCACAACCCAAAAGACCAGGTCACCATCGACAATTATTAACGACGTCATTTGTGCACTAACATAGTATGTTGGGTTGAAGTTGATAGGAATAAATTTTCTCTATGTGAAACTGTAATTTACTGAATTATCTTTCAAAATCTCACTGAATTTAGAAAAGTTTTTAAAAATTTCATAGAAACGTAAATTATATCTGAAAGCATCCTAATGGCGAATTAATCCAAATATACGGACATTTAGTGGAGAGTCCACAAGAACTCAAAAGTGCTCTATCATTATTATTGGTATTACTTATGTTTTCACTTTCCAAATTCGCTGTATTTCAATGAGAAGGTCCTCGTATATCAAGATCTTCCCCGCTTCCTTCTTAATTACATTCATGTCAGTTGGTATTGCTATATAAATTAAGAGGCATGTTCCATTTTTGGTTCGGATTATTGAGATGATAAACATCTGACTAAAAGTTGCATTTAAGAAATTATATTTAAGTTTATATAATTTTATACACCTGAAGATGGTTCTTTAAGAACTGAAACATGTCGTGTAAAAAGTGATGAAAAAGTGATGATCTAATGTAAATCGAACATTTCTATAGAGAACATCATTTAATATATTTTAAATATTTAAATGTTAATTATAGTAATATTTCAATATTTAATAGGAATTTTATTGTGATTAAACTGACAAGATTTAAACAATATTCGGATTATTATTAATATTATTACTACAACTTTTTAATTCGACAGCGTCCTTAAATAACCTACTAATCGACGGCTTATAAGCATTCTGTAAATGTTTTTTAATTCACTCTTGCACATGGACTGAACTACTATTTCCTTATCTCATATTTTTTTTAACTCGATGATAAAAGCATTCCATGTTTGTCACACAAATCGCTCAACGAACTGCCTGTGAGATTTTATTATTATTATTTATTATTGACTGCAAATGGGTTTATACCCGGTGGCAGTGTCCTACAATAACATACAAAACAATGAGACAGAACAGAACAATGAGATACATCAACACAATGAGACAGAACAAAACAATAAACAAAAGGACACAACAAAAACAATAAGACACAATAAACAATGAGATACATCAACACAGAGACAGAACAAAACAATAAACAAAAGGACACAACAAAAACAATATGACACCCAAACAATGGGATACATCAACACAATCAGACACAACAAAACAATAAACAAAGGACACAACAAAAACAATAAGACACAATAAACAATGAGATACATCAACACAGAGACAGAACAAAACAATAAACAAAAGGACACAACAAAAACAATATGACACACAAACAATGGGATACATCAACACAATGAGACACAACAAAACAATAAACAAAGGACACAACAAAAACCATAAGACACAACATACAATGAGATACATCAACACAGAGACAGAACAAAACAATAAAAAAGGACACAACAAAAACAACACATCCCACTCAAAATCAACCAACTCATAAATTACAAAACCATCCAACCTCAAGTACTTAACTTAAAAAAAAGAACTTAATACCACCTAGACATAAGACAATAACTGTAATGTATTACAAACGTCATGAACTGATGCACTCACACAACAATACAATGAGACACAACAATACAACATACCACACTCAAAATAAAACATCTGACACACAATAAAAAAAACACACATCCACTAATTAATCACAATACTTAAGAGTAGAATATAAAGTCCGCTCTCAGTACATGAAAATTTTATCCCAAAGAACTACAGCCCTTCATCACTTGGAGACTAAGACACTTCACTTCACTTATCACCATTTATTCCCAACTTAATAACCCTTAGCTTGTAACTACTTTTCTGACCCTCTTTCTAAAGGTGCCTAATTTACAGGGGAAAGACTCTAGCACGCCTGGAGGTAATTGGTTCCAGCTTCTTATGGTCCTATTTACAAAGGAATATTTGCCTACATCCGTTCTTTGTTTCCTAACATCCGTTCTTTGTTTCCTGATGCGACCGTAAATATAATTAATGTGTATTGATTTCAGATGATCCACCGGGTCCTGTACAAATGTGAACGCGGTACTCTAATCTACGAGAACAAGGACTATGCTATTGTACGAGGTGCGATCGGAAAGTTTAAAGACTGTGTCAATAGATGGCGAACCGGATGTAGTACGAGCTTCTGCCTTTAGGGGGTGCGGCCTACATTCATAGTGAATCAGTGTGCCAGATAGAAGAGATTCAGGCAGAATCGCAGATGGTGCTTGACAGGCTGACAAAGAAAGATTTCCAGGGATGCTTCCAGGCTTGGCAGCGGCGCTGGGATCGTTGTGTTCACTCCCAGGGGAACTACTTCGAGGGTGATGGATGAATTTAATACCTGAGGTAAGTGTACGGGTTTTTATAGGCGCGGTCTGGAAATCTTCCGATCGCACCTCGTAAGTACAACGCCGTAATAAAACATGAATTATTTTGTGCAGAAAGAGCGTTGCGTTCACAAGTCGTACCGTGTAGCAACTGCGTTAGCGAAGCTAAGTTCATGTCCAAGCTTACAGCAATTTTGACTATGTGAGACCTTGTGCGAATGTGAAGAGAATGTTTAAACTCAAAGGGCATTGAATTCGGCCTTTGTAAATCCCTGCGCAAATCTGATTACAGAGCTCTGAACCACAAGGATAAGAGGCGATGTTCTAAGGCGTGCACAATAATCCAAGCGAGAATAATAAAGAGGATTATTGCAAGGTTCTGTGGATACAACGAAAATGGGAATATGGCTGGCGTACTATAACCTGCAGTGGCAACGACTGTGTTGAGGCCCTGTGCGAATGTAGTACGTTCGATTTACGAACATTCGCCATAATGAACGTCAAAATTTATTCAAAATTTCTTAAAGTCGACAATAGATAGAGTTGCTTAAACGTCAAACGTATAGTGGACATAACTGTAAGATTTAAACAAATAAACTTTTAAAAAATATTGAATAAAAATTTCCTTGGATATTATCCATCGTCTAGTAAATATAAAACGTAAAAACGACGTTTCGGAGATGGGACTCTATCTCCGTCTTCAGGTTCCTACACAGTTTGGCCCACTAGATAGAGCTAACTGTGTAGTAACCTGAAGACGGAGATAGAGTCCCATCTCCGAAACGTTGTTTTACGTTTTATATTTACTAGACGATGGATAATATCCAAGGAAATTTTTATTCAACTGACTCTTCACCATCGTCAAGAAGTTTTAGATTTGATTTTAAAAAATATATTTAATACAATAATTATCAGAAAATTATTATATGATAATTATACTGAAGAGTTCTTGGTTAATAAAACTAATATAGCCAGTAAATAAACGTTGGTTTACATGTCACACAGCGTAGAATGTTTTCTCGTGGGAAATAAATCGTTAATTTCCCCTATTATTATAATAGGATCATTACTTGCTTTGCATAGGTTATCTTAGACAGTCAAGTTTAGTGCTGCATTTGATGATTTAAAAATATATTTTTTTAAAAATTTAAGCGATCATGTGTCCAAAGCGAAATAGCAGTCCTGGTATTAATATGGTAGTAATAAAATACGCAATATTAGTTCAGAAACTAAGCTATACATCATAAAGAGATCAGAAGCAGGTGGGCATAGCTCGTCATTATGGTGTGAACCGATCGAGTATCGTGACGTACACGATACGTATCGTAAAAGCTCAGGAATGCAAGATACACATAACGAACAACGTCTTGGAACGGAACTCTTTCGTAAACCGAGAGTTGCCTGTAGTGTTAACCAGAGAGATAACATTGGTTCATGTACTGTCTTTCCAAGCGGAGAATTGACTCGACCTTCAAACATCACAGACGCACAGCGTATAGAAACATCTGCCGACTCTCAGTTTCCCATTACTTTCGTAGTTTTCTACTGTTTAATCTCATTCTTGTATTTTTAGTATTTCGAAGTTTGTATACAATTTAGTGTTTTTCGTCTGAGCACTTGGTAACGCGCCCATAGCATTCAACAGCATGCTGAAAGTACTAGCAGTAAGAACATTTTAATATGGGGCAATGTTTTTAGGACAGCATTCAGAATAATGTCACGGCTTCAAGGTCAAATCAAAACTGTTTCAACTTTAGAGATTATAGCGTAAAGTGGGATTCAAATACGATCATGGTTCCAAGGCACTATTACAACTCGAATTCCAGTTATTTTATTTAGTGTTCTGTCTGACGACAGGTCAGGTCCATATGAACAGGATCCTTCCATCCTTTTCTCGGACTGGGACCTGTTCATATACGTTCTTGGCAGATAATCCAGAAGTGGTTTGCCATTGCCTTCTTCTGTGTGTGAATGGAGTAATTGTCGGGATGCCACGGAGAAACCGGGTAAGCCCCCGGAGGACAACTCCGTGATGCCTAGACCACGGCCTTGCCCAACACAAGTTATAAATTCAGGCACAGCCGGGAATCGAACCCGAGACCCCAGGATTACAAGGCCAGCGTTCTAACCGCTAGATCACCTCATCTTATTATTATTTAGTGTTGTGTCTGACGACAGGTCCATATGAACAGGATCCTTCCATCCTTTTCTCGGACTGGGACCTGTTCACATACGTTCTTGGCAGATGATCCAGAAGTGGTTTGCCATTGTCTTCTTCTGTGTGTGAATGGAGTAATTGTTGGGATGCCACGGAGAAACCGGGGAAGCCCCCGGAGGAAAACTCCGTGTTGCCTAGACCACGGCCTTGCCCAACACAAGTTATAAATTCGGGCACCGCCTGGAATCGAACCCGAGACTCCAGGATTACAAGGCCAGCGTTTAAGAGATGAACGCTGCCTCCATCCTCAGAGCCGAACTAGCAAGCTGGGGCAGATGAATGGTCAACTCGCTCCTTTATTTTAATTCTAGTTCCTGCTGCAGAACGTAGCAGTTAAGTGGTCGATGTGCCGTCTCGTACCCAAAATTCCAAGTTTCGAACCTCGGTCCGAAAAGCAGCTATCCAGATACATGTATCCCATAGTTTCCTTCAGTTCCTCAAGATAAATACTGAGATAGCGCCGTCTACTCCTTTCAAATCCTTCACAATTCATGACTGACAACAATCCCGTTAATCGAAAGCTATTTAAACTAAAACAGTTGTGAAAGCGTCAACAAATAAACACCAAACAATTCTACACAACTTCAAACGCATACGTTTAGGTATTTTATGAAATCTCACAGTATTAGCTAAAACACAGTTCCATCAAGTGGTAAAGAAACAGCTTATATCATTTGAATATATAATGTATTTATAGATTTTACGGCCAGTATAAAGAAACAATGTGAAGTGAGTCTCCAGGTGCACTTGTACTGACTGTACTTCGTTGGGCAGGTAAGCGAAGCTTTATCAGTGTCTCCATGACTTCACGCAACACATTTGTGTGTTGCCGTGTTGCTTGAAGTCCCCTTAGATAGCATCTCTACGACATTTCAAACAAGTTGGACTCGGTCGTATCAGAGCTGAAGAAACAGAACACGAGGCTCCTTGCAAAATGAGTGCTCACCTCTCACTCCCACAGGGATACCAACCGCGCACATCAAACGTCCACTGAAACAGTAAAAGGCTACGTTCTACGTCTTCGTGAGCAGTAGACGGCGAAGAACCTGACTGCTCAGCAGTCTCCGATTCAAATCCCTGACTGCAATGCCGAGGTAGTGGTTAGCATTCTGCTGCGTGTTTAGAAGTTTCGGGCTTTAAATCTCGGCACACAGACTACACATTCTGACCGACGTTTTTGTAGTTTTCTCAGTCCCTCCTAGAAAATTCAGTGATTATTACCTTAATATAGTTTACAAACGTTTCCTTCCATATCCCTCAAAATTCATATTTCACATTCATCCACCAATCGACATCAACAATACAACAATATATAAAACTGAAAACTGTCGTTAAATAAACAAAAAGTAAGAATCAAAATTGTACTGGAAAACCGGCTACAATGAAAGGATTTTTCGTGGTTTTTCTCAGTAAAGTTGGGATAGTAGCTTTTGGCCTTGCCAGTGACCTTAAAAACCTTTTTCAGTTAATCATACATAATCAACCTGTAATTCAGCAACATTTTCAATTGATACGTTATCTTGGTCTTGGAATAAACAAACTGGCTGCATTCAATAAAATCTTCTCGGGTAATCAGCCGCGTTAACTGGTTACCGTAGTAAACCGACGTTTCGGGAATAAACTCTGTCCACATCTACAGGATTCTGATATGACTGGATTCTCCGAGTAAAAAAAATGTTTGTAAAAAAATATCCCGCGTTTATGAAATACCAAGCCATATTTTCGTATTTAGAGCATTAGGTAACAAATTTAAATTTATAAAAACATTAAATTTATCCTTAAAATATATTAAACCGATCTTTTCCTAAAACCAAAATACTGTATAGAAACTGTAAAGACTAAATTCACCTCAAAATGTTATTTGTGCTTTCATCGTCATAACCTATAAGATTTTACCTGAAATGTCATTGTCTTATACGATAAAAACCTCACATAAAACTGTTTCGTTGAGATTCTGTGTTTCTGTATCAAACACAGACATAGGTTTGTTTCGTTTTTAAATTCTCATGACAATGATCGTTAGCGAACCACTGCGCATAGTAACCAAACAGATCGAATCTAGATATCTCTTCTACATCTTACGCAGTTAAAAACTCGCGTTTTCCCCTCTGCATGGTATCACACGGAATTCATCGCAGCGGTTCATACATCGATTTAATTCTTTAGTCCGGGGATTTTCAATGTAGAGGGAACTGCACTCTAACCGGGAATGTGCCACTTCAATCCGGGGGCCGGACAGTCCCGTAATCTCTAACGGTATCACGAACTGTCTTCACTGTCGATAGTATTTCGCTTTGCGATAATTACGTAAGCCAAAGTACTATGGAATGATAAATGAATGATGGGATATAGGCTATTTAAAGGCGATATATCGAATACGAACATTATTTTCATTCAACACACGTTACATGCGATAAAGTGTGAACGACCAGAGGTTCATAATTATTTGCTAGTTTTTACGTTTGGCCTATTCAACGACCCAAAACTTTAATAGCCGAATGAGATCAGAAGACGATTATGTACGACTATCTGCAATAGACCAACCTATGTCAAGATAAAAGCATTTAATAAAATCATAATACAGGGTGTTTCAGAAATATATTTACACATATTCAATAAATTAAATAAAAAAATGTTTAATAAACTAAACCATTACGTATGTTAGCAATGCCTATTAGTGAATTAGTGAATCTAGTGTAGGTGTTGACCACTTTACGGAGTTAAACAACATACTGACAAGCGACCACCAAAATTGTTGCTGTGTATACACATTTTTGTTGTTGACAAGATTCAAAACTGGTGCCACTTGAATAAAGTCTTAACAGACACGTTTACAATTATGACTGAGGTCTTCCGTGGTTTCCTCAAGTCTCTCTTGGTGTATCACCGACTATTAACTTAAAATATGCCACGATGCCTTCCTTTCATGTTACTATTAATTTATAATTCTCTATTATCCTTACGCTGGAGAGTATGTACTCCATATCGGTGGTAATGAGTCGTTAAGTAATCCAACTGATATCAAAACGTCTGTCAGTCTCATTTCCAGTAAGCCTACTTCTCTTGAAGAAATAACATCACTATGATGATTCAGAAAAAACCCCACAGAAAAGCTATATTCTCGTAAATGCCACGGTAATCCTGAAACTTTACGTAAATATCATACTTTCACAGAGTTATATTACAAATTCTGATCCGTCTTCTGTATAATGTCACTGTGTGGAACAGCGCGGCATTCCTGATGTTTCAGACGAACATATTGCCTCCATCATCAGGGCTGAAATGTGGAGTGTTCTGGAGCGGTGATTTAAACAGAAATCGGAGATCGACAGAAGTGATCTCAAATCCCTATTTTAACCACAATTCCTTATCACTCCATAGTTCCACTCTTGGTAATGAAGGCACGCGCTTAGTCCGTTAATAGCCGGCTTCTCATTGCAGAGACCCGGGTTCACACCCAGGGCAGCCAATGTGAGATTTTTTGTTAACAAAGTGACACTGTGAGCTGTTTATTTTCCCCTGTCAATGATATTCCACTGCTAGTAGACATTGTCTTATCATATTTGGGCTTGAAAATGAGTCTTTTAGCAGTTCCAGTTTCATTAGACAGTATCACCCATTCGCGATAATAACAATAAAAATGTTCCCCCGAAACGTCCACTTCCATACTGTTCGTACAACAATAATTTAAGCGACTCCATGTGATTTAGGGACAGTGCTATCGTGTAGCGGTTGGCAGTACTGCTGCGTTGTCAAGGACCTTAGCGTAAAGACATAAACAAGGAAGTTATATACTGAATAACAGGATTTGAAAGTCAAATTTACTGTTCCGAGGTCTTATTTAGGATTTGCATACAAAACTACTGAACCAACTCTCATCGCAAACAAAACAGAAGAAACTACGAAGGACTTTCGAAATTTCTGTTGAGACCACAGAAGAACACGAGTCAGCAAAGCGAAATAGCGCTTGACTTCATCCCTTTCAACAAGATGTCTCATTTCAGGGCAGTGACCTGGTGTTTCGGACAGCACTGATGTGTCCCCACGTTTGTATGATAACATTTGAATCAACTGGGGTTTGAAATTGGTAGCATGCGTCTCCTGACACTGCCTTTCCTTTGATTTCGAAACATGACTTGTTCTGAATAACAACGCTTCGTTGCACACCCTATAACATCTACCATTCATACATGAGGAGCGTTTCAACTACGAAAATTATGTTAAAAACATCACCGTACAGAAATACAAATAAAATATGTCTTCTGCTTCTGGTCCATTACTGACAACCCTACGTTTACGTGACCACAATGCCAAACACTTACTTTAAAAACCACAATTAATAACTACCTTATCATTATTAATCTCACGCTGAACAACTGTGAAGTTACTGGCTACTGGTTTGGACGATTGGGGTTCGATTCCCGGTACGTACAGGGACTTTTCTTTTCATCATAAATTACAGACCCCGCTAACGAGCGACTAATAGTATGGATACCGTGTACAAAGTGACTAGAGCCGAGAGGTAACTATATATACCATCTGCTTTAACAACCAGTACCACTTCATTTTTTTTTTTTTGAGTTCTGCACGATTCTCTGTTAAAATAGAGATTATTTCCTTTAAACAAGTTGGTCTTTGTAATGAAGAAATTTTAGGTTTCCTTTGAGGTAGGGACTGAATTCTTACTGGGCGTCCACAAATTTGCGGACGATAGAAGAACGTGTAATTATTTATATTTAACACATAACAAAAACTTACGTATGAACTTCCGTGAACATATACGAAAAAACTTTAATCTTGTGTGACAGCTTTGTAATATATAAAATTTTCCTACATGTTCGTACAAATAAGATAGCTGTCTTCTGGGTCGTTGAGCCGTGTAGTCTGGTAGAAGTTTACGGACGTTTCAGAGGTCCTTGCTGCCTCAATCATCAGGCTTATCAGAATGCAGCCATCTTCAGACTCACTAACGTGAAGGCTTCAAATCCTACATGTTACAAATAAATAATTACTCGCCCTTAAAATTATCCACTAAGGTATGGACATTCTGTAACATTTAAAAGAGCTTTGTCTTCAAAAGTTTATTAATGCCATCCTCGGAAGGATCATTAAAAAGTGTATCTTTACCATCACACCGCACACACCTCTAATTCGTGATTAGTACAAAGAGAGCTTTCACATTACATTACTTATTCAGTTAACAAGGCTTCCTTTAACGAAAGGAATTAAAGGAAAACAGGATATAACTTCATGGTCTGGCACAAATGTTAAGTGCGAGTTCTAATTAACAAAACGTTTCTGGATAAACCTCTTTCCTCATTTGAAGTCATTTAAGATACGCCCTACGCACAAGAATTTCAAAATGTAAACCAGCTTCATAGCTCCGAATAAAACATGGTGTGCTGTAATTTCGGATAGGCTGTAAACCACATTAAGATAAAAATTATCAAGGTGTTCGTATATCACCGTCGGCGTTAATTACGCAGTGAATACAGAAGATGTTCCTTGCTGTAACACGGGGATGGCTAGAAGCTGGTTGAACTGAACCTATAACACGACCTAGAAGAAGTTAGAACCCGTTCGTACACCCGATTAACATAAAAGCCTCATCAGTAACAGTGGTTCACAGAACCCTCCAGCGTCTTCCATCAATCGTGACTGACTCTTCGGATGATTTAATGACACTGTATCAACTACACTGGTTGAAATCACAGAATATGAAACCAAGCCAAATGTGATAATTGGTGAACCACAAATAGCCTATTTTATTGCATTATTTCAGTATTTGTCGAAAGTGAATGAGGAAAAACATTTTAAAACTCACTGAAAATAATATGTATCTTGATCTAAATTCAAATTTAGTAGCACCTGAACAGGAAGTTCAAAATACAATGCTCTCGAACAAGAAGCCATGTTGGAAAATCCCAAAATAAAATAAAGAATATGGTCCAATAGTTACCTTCAAAATCACCGACATTTTGTGAGAGTCATGAAAACTAATCAAATCATTAGGGAGAACATACAAAAATTTCTGTGCATGAAATAGTCTATGCATAATTTGGAGGTGGTTTACGTCTGTCTGTCTGTCTGTCTGTCCATCAGTGCACATTTTTCATCTCGAAAACCACTCAAATTATTTGACGTTTCGTGTCAACACTAACAGCTGTATACAGGACTTCATCTCCTTTTGTACTCGTAAATATCACTTAACGCGAAGCTCAAATCAAATTTTCTCTAAAATTACTCATCGTATTACAAATTTGTATAAGATCTGGTCGTGAACTAGGTTTCATATTTTTTTAAAAAAAAACTTTATTTAGTGTATATTTAGTAAAGTACACTAAGAGATATAATTCATAATTCTATGCACGGTTATCAGCACAGATACAAGTTTTGTCAAAAAGGCCCTCTAATTTATGATTCCATTTCGGTCAGATATCTATATTATTTATAGGTCTTTCAACGGTAGAGTTGTGTCTGAATTAAATAAAGAGAGGTCAATTAGGGACTTATAAATCTCAAAGAACATGTTTATAAAAGAGGCTTTAAACTATTTTTATTCGTAGAAGCATTGCGACTTTCCTTTTGGAAACTACGAAACAGCTTGTAGAATTAACGCACTGAAATGCAACATTTAAACACACTGTAATAAAAATCAGTACTGCGCTACAAAATACTTTATTAGCAGCGCCTCGCGGTGGACACCAGCAGAAACAGAATCGTTTGTTCAGATCGATCAAAGACCAATCGATAAACAGGCAACATATCGTTTGATACAGTGTTTGGTCATCACTGCAAACTGCGTTCATACAGAAGTGAATTTTGAAAGCAGATTTCGTTCAGATTTGTGGATACGTGTTAATATAAAAAAAATTATGAAGCCTATATTCCTTAAAAAGCATATTTTCGGTTTTAACAACGGTAAAGATATTGTATCTGTGTTGGTCTTCCGGGCTGTAACACCTTGTCGACTTTAGGTTGGTACCAACAGTGTGATGATGAGAGGAGGGACCATTTTACACATATTGGCTAAGATTGAATAATAATAATAACAGAATAGATGCCTGACAAAACTGGAAACAAAGGTTGAACTTACATGAGTTGCTCAGAACAGGTTGTAACGATAAGCTATATGAATACGGCAATGAAACTTCAGATTCTATAAAAACCAGAATTTCTTGAGTCGCCATGACCTATTGTACCACTGAGTTAGTTGGCAGCACGACAATACACTGGTACCAGGAGCATATGACAATTATGCCTTGACGGAAAATTTTAGAACCGCAGTTCCATTTGATTTTAACTTGTCAGATTAGCCCTCAACTGACCGGTTCGGTAAACATGGACACCTACCGCCCCCTTCCGATCAAAGCGTCCATCCGCTTAATATAATGCTGTGTCGTATTGTAAGCCGCTTATTTATAGCGGCAGAAAATGATTGCAGGCTCGCACGTCCATATTTTCACGGTAGAAACGGATTTTTTTTTTAAAAAAAAAGCTTGACTAGATTATTATTTTTCATACACAAAATATTAAAACGTGTAAAAATATTTTAATGGCAAATTTCGTAATTCTACAACTGTCGTTTAAACCCCAACGACATTTTATTTATGAATTATATTAGTCCATAATTATGAAATTTCTTTAAAAATATTAATATGGAATAAAACAATAATATTATGTGTATAACACATGTATGAAGATGTTGGGTCGCGTATTTTGATAGTTTAAAGATGTTTCGAAGGTGTTTGCCACCTCCATGATCAGGACGCCCTAATGATAGGGGCAGCAAACACACATCTGAAACTGGGCTACAAAGTTCGACATCCCAAAACAAAACACAGTCAATTTCATACTCACCTTCGTTAGAAACTGAAATCTCAAACAGCAGTATCTGCTAAGAGTTGTTCATTTTCCTGATCTCTTTCAGCTATCTACTCGATATTCGCTTGACATTTAGGGCGTGGTCTCATGTCTGCCTGCAATGTTCAGAACGGATCCTAATTAAACGTAAAATTACCCTATCTCTGGCCGGAAGAATATCCAGTAGTCTTCAGTAAACATTATTTCAAAATTACCTCTTATAAATGGGTATAGTTTTCCTGGGACGTAGACAACCTACAAGACAGGAGTTTAGTAACTATTCATTGTATTCTTCATCCTATTGTTAGTGGTAGTATAATGTTATAAATATTTCTATTGTTCTTATTGTTATTTACATTCCTTGGTTTTGTCTTCGCCTCGATGGGTACTTCGTTGCCTCCATTATCTCAGGTTAGATCAGGCCTTATGTAAACGGGACTTCCCCTGAGGGACTTCGCCACTGACGCGAATACACTACTTCCGGGGACTGCTCCCCCTCGTGGTCTCAACTGGGATATTTTATTTAAGCTCTGTTTCCCTACCACCCACGTCAATCCACAGGATGCTGCTTCTTTTGGGTCTCGCCACAGCATTTCCTGTCTCTGGAATCCCGTCTCCTCACCAGGCCTTTTCTATCTTGTGCCCAGTTCAACATTCAAATACTAACACACTACAGTGTTCACGCAATAAAATCTCAGCTTCATCAGACATTTTCTTCCGACATTTCCAGTAACTTGTCCTCGTCATGAGCAGCTCGCCAGAGTTCTGAGTTTCATTCGTATTTGCTACGCTCGGTAATTCCAAAAAAGTCTCGCACAATTTCGTTCCATTCCCATATCTGATATTCGTGCATTTCCTTCGCCTTTATTTACAGTATTCATAAATACTAGTCACTCACTTCAACCACAAAAACACACGCACGCAGACCCACCTACCGGTAGAGTTAAGTACTACAACTACTGTTGTCAGAGCTACCTACCGGAAGACACTCTTGTGTTCTATTTCACGCAGTTTGGTGGCTTTTTTTTTGATCGTATATTGATAAATTGGGAAAGTTTACAACAGAAAAATGTCTCAATAGAAGAAAATCATATAAAACAGAGGAAGAAATAAAAATGAGACTGCTCAGTAACAATTTCGTGCGTCTCTTGAATTACCGTCTTGCCAGGCGACTTGGATCATAAACCAATAAATATGTACTGAAACAAGCCGGTCTGAAACAGAAACAGGTCGCTCTAGATACAACATCATACTGTCGGACGCTACGTGTCTCCTTTGGCTACGTCTAATGTCAGACGCATCAATACTTTCTCGAACATTCTGTACTGTCCCTGTGGGAACTTTCGTATCAAATTAACAGCTATCTCGACGGGGTTCTTTTACCGAATTACTGTCCCTCACTTTGCTGTTTTGTCTCGCTAAACTTTATCCAGTCAAGTAAATCAACGAGAAAAGGACTCGCAAGTCAAGTACTGGTTGCTGGTAAAGTAGATTTTATCAGACACTCCCTTTTGAATCTCCAAGAGGTCTCTAGTTCGAAACTAAGTCAAGAAACACAAGTGTCTGACTTGCCCAACAAACATACCGAATAAGAACACTGTCCATAGAGGGGGTAAAACAATAGAGTTGTATTTACGAGCATCCGGTTCGAATCTACGACGAAACATCCTAAATTCTCATAACTGATTTTAACCTTTACACTCTCCTACTACAGAATATTCGTGTAGATAATAAATCTTTATTATTAATATAATTTAAAATCACGCTGTTTTATATTCAGCGCCATATTAAGCTGGATAATGCCTGACACACCAATTTCATAACAAAAAATTCTATAAAGAAAGTATAACTGCTTCTTTAAATTCTTCAATGTTGTTGAGAACCCTTGCCTCCCCTTCCAGGACCCTCGCTGTGACTCCTTTCGTACGCAATTTCCAAATAATTAACTGAAAAAAAATTTCATGACAGCCAGTTATCCGTCGACATGTCGCCGGCCTTCTGAACCCCAATACGGCCCGTTCAATTATACGGCAATGCGCGAATTCAGACGACGAGATAAGCTGATCGCATCACAAGGATTTCTGGGGCTAATAGACGGCGCACCCAACTGTGAACTCAACAACACAACATCCTACCACCAAACCGACGTACAATTTAATCTTCCCTCTCTCTCGCTCTCTTTAATTCAGTTCCTGGTTACAGCGTCACGCTTTTGCGAACAAACATTCCACGGTGCAAACGACGTTTCCGTAACTCGGCCTCTGAGTTATCCAATTTCCCCTGCCATACACTCCAAATTTATATTTTCTTAATAAAAATTAATACTATTAAACTCAAACCTATTTAAAAAAAGTAGCCGTCAACAAATCGTACGTATCAAGGTCACATAAGTGCTTCATCCCTTCTTCTAAGTGCCCACTTGTTAAAATGTTCCTCAGATCAAATTAATCTTTGAAATTTGCCTTGCGGCGAGAGAAATAATTTCAAACTTAATGTACTTTTACACGTACCTCGCCTTTTATGGAAATATGTGTGTGCGTGCATTTATATAACTTATTCATGCATATATGCAAATATTCGGCGATTCATATACCACCTGCACGTTAAACCATGCTTATCAGGTTATACTCTGTGAATAACAACATCTAGTGCAGTATCGTTTAATATAACTTTTGTGAAACACCTTATTTATTTCTAAATCCAGTTTAAACCTTTTTATTAAATGAATTAATTTCCCAGATGACCTCTTGAGGTTGAACCGCGTAAGACAATAGTGTCTTTTTATAGTGTTAATAATTGTTTGTTTACTTATTTTATATGCTTATTAGGGTTTTCCACGAGTACATTACAATGATGAAACACAATGCAAGATTTTGAATACAGAGTCTCTGGTTCCACGATCGATTTATCAATATTTAAGATGAATACTTTAGTCTCCATGCACAAATAGTCAATTCTGGTTTTATTCCTGATATCGACGCTGGTATACTTCTCTTCATCACTACTGTACCCAAAAAACTGATAAAGAAAGATAGCGAAATCTTTCTTAAGACGCTCACCAAAATAGATCATATAACACTGGCACATTTACTTCCATGGTTTCAATGACTGAATAGGGCGTTGCGTTATTGTACACGTGTTCGATTTTGTTCGGAACATTTCAGATAAACCTTCGTGTTCAGATGACGAACCAAGCGCAGGGTAGGAGCTTCAATATAAAAGCGAAAACGAGAAATCTCACAATGGACGAATCACAACTGACGGAACAAAACCTATGTTTCTGAGGGGAAGACCTCCCAGACATCATTTTGTCTACCGTCAGTAACAAGTGGAAACCCTGCATACAAATATTATAGCTCAGATTAAGATAGGCAATTCTGGGTCTGGGCTGTGAAATTTCGGAAAGGAGAGTGATGTGTCTACGAATAATATATAATTTGAGTAAGATAAATCATGGGGTTACACTTAGGTCAGATTTTGTACAGCAATTACAGAAACACTGGGTAGGGTGGGGGAATATAACATCCTTAATACTTTATTTAAAAACGCCTATAAAGAATGACAACAGGTCTCAGACTATAATTCGGGAGATACCCGTTTCGAATCCCGTCTGATAAAGTTTAACACCATTATTTCCTTGGTTTTCATAGTCGGACTACAGTAAATTCTAAGACAGTATCTATAATAGGCCACGAACACTTCACTCCGTATCATTTTTATCTTAAATTTACATCAGCAAATAAGCATAAACAGTTGATGCAACGTCATTTTGGTTAGCTATGTCGTACAAAATATTTGTTTAAGCTCCTTTGTGACATTTTGTAAGACGTTAGTTTACACGTTGGTTAACCCCTGTCCTAATTTCTGGCTGGAGTACATCTCGTAGCATCGAGATGTAAACTTATAATGGCGGGCACATTAGCGATGAGCTCACAGTGAGTCGTGTAACAACATCTCTCGACAGATATGGGAAATAAGGGGTATGTTACCATGGCGACAGCACACATTCTAGTTCCAATAAAAATTGTACAGTTATTATGAACGATTGCTTGTCTGTTAAGTGTTTTAAATCCTTTGACGAAAAATCAAAGACACTACAAAAGGTTTCTGCATCCCATGCAGAAGACCGGAAGATATTAAACGATGACTTTAGTTGTACTAAAACAGGTAATTCACTGAAAATGCAAGAAAATACTAAAATATTATAATGAAATTATTTAAGGAGCATCAATATATGTAACAACACAATCTTTTCGCACTGATGGTTCAATATTTTCCAGTCTACGAACAGTATTACACGCTGAAGAGCGTAGATTTATTATGCTCTGAAGGCCTCCGCTCGAGCGCTCAACAAGTGTATATTACCTTGACACAGTGACATTAATGTTAACTAGTAGTAGTTCTGACTAAAATTATTAACCATCACGTTAATGTACAAGCAAATTGGGATTATTTTCTACATTAAAATCATCAAGGAAACGTAACAGAAGGAGGAAAATTTCCGAAACTGATCTACCACAAATAAATAATTCAAAATTGTATTTTAGAAGAATTTCTCAGATTCAAATTCTGTCCTGTAGACACGAACACTGTGATTGGTATAGGAGGCCAATAAAAGTAACTACCTCAGCTGAGCTCCTTAGTGCCTAGAGTATGATAAAACTGCGCTTGGTAAGGACTATCTTGGTGATAGATGGGTATGGAACAATTTAGCATCATCGTAGGGGGATAGTGCAAAATCCAGTGTTCTGAGTGGTGACAGATCTTCGAAAATATACGATACACCCTCGTCGTTCGTAGAGGTTGCATGAAAATCCCCGAGAAAGGTTAGGGGAACCAAAGACACACGAAACTTTATACTTAATTCATAACTAAAGACTAATAAAGCATGAAAACCTCAGTTTTGGTGTTTCTTGGGATTACGTCGGCGTTCCTGGCTGAAAGTTGTCAGGATGATGGAACCCAAGGCAAACAACCAATTCTAAAACTGCGAGAAGTACAGTCGAAGTACACTCAGTGTGGCACGATATCTACGTCACTACAGAGAGAGATGCGAGCTGTTGTGTCACTCCGCGCGCCTGCGCATGAGCTACCACGAAAGAGAGTGGTATCTACGCCGCGATGCATAAATATTACGACAAACATTTTACAGCAAATAAGCAAAGCCGTGATGCTGAAACCCGCAAAGAGGTCTGCTGTTACTAAAACTTTATGACAATTATTTTAATGTTGGTTTATTAATGTGCAAAAATCGCTGATTATTCGTAACTGCTAACACATTAAGAGGTCAAACGAACTACCCGCGAGCCTACCGCAGTGGATAAATTCCTTTTTGTAAATATATAATTTACAATTCTGCATATCTTACTGACTCCAAGTTTCATGAATTACAAATACAAACCGAGTGTGATTACAGCTTATAAGTTGTAATCACACTTCAAAGTTATTTAATTAACTGTTTTCGATATAAAAATCTAACTATATCTATAAATCTATAATATAATAAATCTATAAAAATCTAAAAATTTAGATCTAAACATCAAAAATCTAGACGAAAGTCTACAGTTCAATTTGTGCTTAATGTGAAGTTAGGTCATGTCAAAATCGCCAAGTAGTTTCAGAGATGAATCACGGGGAAGAAAGCACATTCTCCCGTTTATGGGTTCAATTTACTATCTTCGTCCAAGAAAAGCATATATTCTAACTGTAGCTTAACTTCTGTTAGTGCAGTTTCCTTCATATCACATTCAATATAAAATTTTAATAATCGATAACTTTTCTACAAAAATTTAATTAACATGCCAACCGCAACAAAGATTTTGACTTGTTAACCACATTGTGAAGTAAACTATAAATTGAGGCCTATTTTCAAACATATTTACTTCGGAACCCTAAGATATACCGCGTTTCTTATTCACTTGCTAAGTTTTAATAAAATCAGGAGCGTGGATAGGCCAAGTTTAATTTCCGTTGCTAACTTCATTGAAATTCAGATGAACCAGAGGCGTTAAGAAGTTAGGAAGAAGACGGTTTCCTATTACAGAAGTTTCAACATTAGAATATCGATGGGCCCCGTGTATTTACTACTGACCTTTGCTTCCTGTGTGCGTGTTCTGATCCACATATCGGCTTTTAATCGAGAAACATTTTCACTGAGCTCCTTTGTGAAAATCCTTGATCCTTCTTAGGCTAATAACAGGATATACACTTCAAAAAATCTATGGTCACAGTCTCTAAAACGCATAATCTATATCCATTCACTAATTCAGTGTCGTAAAATATTTGTATCTGAATAAAAGTTAATATAACAAACAATAAATTAAACTATGAAGTATCAGACTAACGTTCAGATTATAAATTCGAAAAAGAGGTATAAAGCTAATTTATTATAGATTTATTCCCTATATGCAGTGAGCAACTTATTTCAAACAAATTTATAGACATATACAAAACTTTCTTTAAAATGGTACTCACATTACGCACAACACTTTCCTTTGTCTGAAATGAAAAATGGCGTAAAACAATTTAACGCTGGTAGAGAAACAAAGAAAACCCACAAAAATTAAAGGAACATTAATTT
The DNA here is from genome assembly GCF_977971745.1 of Zootermopsis nevadensis. Taxonomy (NCBI): domain Eukaryota; kingdom Metazoa; phylum Arthropoda; class Insecta; order Blattodea; family Termopsidae; genus Zootermopsis; species Zootermopsis nevadensis. Next base: position 10,425,938 of record NW_028259154.1, on the reverse strand, counting down.
ATGCCTAATACGAAAGGCCACGGTTAATGAACTATTTTATCTTTTGTGTATTAAAGACGAACAAAATTGTCTTTGTAGAGGAAAAGCGAAAAGCTGAAACTACAGTTAATGTATTGGAGATTCGAACCCATTTTCCATACGATGATTTCTTCTGTGTTGTCATAATCAAATATTAAAATACGTAGCGTAATAAACAGAATTATGAAATAGAGTAAATTCAATTCTGTTCAGGTCTGTCCACTACGTTTTACGCTTATGTACCACAATCATTTTCCACACGTGAAATTCGCTCTGTCTACAGCCTTAACACAACAAACAAACCACACATGTGACATTCATCCATTCACACAGATTCCAATGTTTATTCTGTTCATATGTACAACCTGATACATAACTTATCTGCCTGAAGTTTAAGAATGAACTTCAAAAACATAGCTGACACTTGATAATGATGATGCTTGTAAGATGATTATAAATTATGAATAGAAATGGATTCGAGACTCAGTTACAGAGTATCTGCTCTAATCTAACAGCCAACATCGTCACCCATGGCTGTAAGAGTTTGGCATGAATCCGACCTCATCTGCCAGTGAAGATTTGTTCGCGTGCAATTTGCGCGGTCTGAGGCCTGGGCCCTGTACCGCTTGGTCGTAGGGACCGTGGGTTCGAATCTCACTCAAGGCATTGATGTTTGTCCGCGTTTTTCTGTGTTGTGCTGTCCTTTGTACAGGTCGAGGCCTTGCGACGGGCTGATCACTCGTTCAAGGAGTCCGATTTTTTTACAAATCTTATACTTTCGGTACGATTTTTAAATTCAACGCAGTAATAAGCTGTATTTATTTATTTAGTTTATTCAACGATGCTTTCAGTATCTAGACTATATAATATTGTACTAGAGGATTACAGTGAGTAATAAATTGTAATGTTATGTACAAGGAAGTGGTCGTGGCCTAATAAAAGGTACTATTCATACATTTGCTGGGAAGAACTTAGGTAAACCACAAAATATCTCAGGCAGGATTTCCGACATACGGGTCAAGATTTAAACACGAGACCTTCCGAGTACGAAGCAGAACAACCAATCACTCAACTACGACATTCGATGGAAGCTTTAAAAGGTTCTTTCCCGTTAATTTTGATGGGTCATAATACGATACGTTTAAAATATTACTCCACTGTCGTTCTGCTCTGTATTTGATACAGGACTGCCATCTCACAAATTAAAGTTCTTGGAATTCGCTGTTGGTTGTTACTCAGAAAGACATCTCATTGTTACGAGCGTTATATGAGTTCGAAGCAGCTTAACACAGCAACCACCAGCCGAACTGAATCAGATCTTAGTCAAAGGGAGAACCAGGGTGGCATCAGACCACAGCAGGCTGGCGTCAGATTTACTCTGGTTTTGCATTCGAGAGGAATCAAGTTCGAAACTCGACTCGGTTACCAGCTACAATGACTAAGAGCTATTTGCTCGGGTTTCACCTTCAAAATAATCAACAGACCATACTCAGTATGAGCTTGTCAAATCATCAGACGGAATTTAAACTTTGCAGTTGGAACGCCATGATTAAATTCGTAAGATTCAATCAGTTTCGCATCTGTGTAGATTTGCCATTCTCGGAAACCGAGGAAATATGTTGCCCTCAAATAGGCCACGACCACCTTCTTCGAAATTCTTACCAACCTTAGAATGTGAGAATAAAACGCATATTTAAATTAGCTAACAATCCAACGAAAATGCGTATTAAAACAACGGAGAGACGTAGTCAAAGCAATCTCTTATTTAAATTCAAATATTTTCGTATGCTTACAACGCAGCCATTTCATAAAAAGGAGGAAAATACTGTTTGTACTTGTTTAGGAAGGGCTATGTGCGTCTAGATTAGCCTAGCCTAACCTAACCTGACAAGCAAATTTCTGATTTTATGAAATTCGAAAACCCACCACTGTGTTAACAGAAGTTCACCAGTGAAATCAATATCAGTTCCCATCTTCAGTAACTAATTGTCATTATTTTAACACTAAAAATCACCAAATCAAATATGACGGCAAAATCTTAAGTACATGCAGCCTGTTACTGAAAAACATATTCTTATTGGAAGTCTTAACAATTCAGCATATAAATATTAAAATCATTACTTATCTCTCCTTAATTGAAGAAAATATCATTTAATGCTGTGTAATATTGTCATGTGTTCTTTAATCGAACCCACATTGCAACATTCGCGCCTGTAAACTCATTCTGTTGAACTATAAAAATACAGCAAAGCTTGAAAAACATCGGCTGCTATATTTAAATCCACTGGCGAACATCCCAACTAACGCGTGAGGTCTTACCTTCGAAGCCTTGAATTAGGGCAAGGTCACAGTCAAGCATGTGTATGCTCCATAACGACGCGGGTCCATTACCTTAATGAAACGTACCACACGTTTAGCCCCACTGGGGCTCTCTTATCACCGTACACAGACAGAAGGACTGCGTAGTCAAATGGGTGAAAAATAGGAAAATGTCCCCACCCTGTAATTTTAGAACATGAAAGCATCATTAACGTTTGCTACTGAAACAATGTCCTTAAAATAAACAGACATTCCGCTCGAGAAGAATTATATCCAGCCCAGCATACACTTCCCCAAATAGCAGGCAAGGTGAGGGAATTATCTTCGGAAGGTTAGAGGTTCAAACCCGTTCTAGGGCACTTGTTAGTTTTATTGCAATTCTGTGTCTTTTACGCCAGTATTTGAATACAGAATGGAAAACATAATGTATTGAAGTAATAGATTTATTATAAATCATTCTTGGGCTATCAGCAGTGTCAGGCGGTTAATAAATAAACCACCAACGTTTCCTCCCTGAGGTTGAAATGGTTCTCTAAACGTTGGTGTTTCTTTTGGAGTATTCGTATATAAAAATTACACTATATAATCTCAACTTCAGTACCCTGAGGATGAGGACGAAGATGGTTCTCGAAACGTCGGTGTTTTCTTTATTAAATCACCTTACACGGCAGGTAGCAGCCAGAAAAAAATGTATTATACTTCGTCACCATGAAACCTTTAGGTCATAAAATGATTGATTTTATCCAATGCCTGTAATATCTATTGATGAAAATTTGAGAATTCTTGCCTTTAATTATTAACAGCTAAAGGAGCATGGTTAGGTTAGGTTAGTTTCGGTTATGTTAGGTAAGGTTAGGTTAGGTTAGTTTAGGTTAGGTTAGGTTAGTTTAGTTTAGGTTAGGTTAGTTTAGGTTAGATTAGTTTAGGTTAGGTTAGGTTAGGTTTGGTTACGTTAGGTTAGTTTCGGTTACGTTAGGTAAGGTTAGGTTAGGTTAGTTTAGGTTAGTTTAGTTTAGTTTAGGTTAGGTTAGGTTACATTACCATATGCTGTCACTGATTTCCTCGAGCACAAAATAAATTAACACAAAAAATAACATAAAATTAACTCGAAATGATGTACTTTAGGGAACCAGAAAGGAGGGTTGATAAATGAATGGACTGATGATAAGAAAACTCAATGCAGTTTAACGAATGCTACAAGAATATTTTCTCTAGTGTCATTTTTTGTCGAGATATGAATAATACCAAAACAAAACACCAGTTTCATTTCTCTCAAGAACGCAATTAACGTGGCTTTAAAACTGTGCAGACACGACGCTGTACCGAAGCATCGGCGCTCACCTTTGATCTACGAACGCAGTGTGACAAATGGCACGCTCAAAGCAGTTGACAGCGAGTAGCAGATTACAGAATGAGTCTGCCAAAGAGAATCATTTTGAAATAAAGTTTCAGCTACTGCTTCCATCCTCACGGTTGATTTACTTAACCTATAATGAGTGGTCCCTGAATTATGCTCTATCAGTTACAATGTTATTACGAGTCGAATGAGGAGTAATGAAATGATAATACAGCAAGTCATCATACCGATCCTAGACAATTTTTATGTCTTATTTTTATATAACGACGTTGTGAGTATCTCAAAATACATTTCGTAGGATTATTGAATGATTAATCCACATTGATTTGAAATAGGCATTGGAAACGATCATGTCGTAATATAACATACTCTCCCGGCATTTTCCTTCTGGTAATGAGGAAAACCACGAAATGCTTAAGTGAGTAGAACAGGTGTCTAACCCAATATTTTAACCCCGAACAGCCCAATGCATATTTAATGTCCTTGCTCAGGTAATCACAAGTAAAAGAATACTTGATACATCAATATATAATTAAATACTCCCATAACTCAATATGTTTCGGGACAGAAATAACATTACGAAATACCGAAAAAGTTAATTAGGAAACGATGCGTAATAAACAAAGTTAATAAATACTATACGAAGTTTCGCTGCATGCATCAGAAGTCAAATATGGCTGCAACTACAGAACAAGGAATCTAAATAAATCTTCAGTAACGTATCTTGAAAATTATTTGCATTATAATATATTCATATATGTGTAATAATTAATAGCTTTACACAATGAGACTTCCTTAAGACGGCGTAAGTCTGCCCAAAAATTTGTATGATTATATGAATATTTAACTGAGTAATTATAGTTATATCAGATGGTTCCACTATATTTGTAACTTGTGAATGAAAGATACAATGGTAATGATGACACCATTAAAAACTAATCATTAGTATTACTGACATATGCTACAAATTCGTAACTTTTTTAATATATTGTGGTATATTCAGCATATCAAGAATGTTTGAAATAAAACTTTTATATCTGATCATAATTATATCTTATATTATGCAACGATATGTTGCAAGATGAGACGCCGTTAAAAAAATCGATAAAATTCGATATTTATTTAATGTAAATTATGGGTTAAATGTATAAATATTAAGCAAAAACCAAACGAGCTCAACTGTTAGCTTGGATCCCAAATCGAAATGCGTTCATTATTTTTGAATTTAATTATTCATATGGATATACATGGCCTCACAATAATTCAACCATAATGATGCATAATTAACGTTCCCTACGACGGGAAGGGCACGCCCTAAACTGTCAGCGACACATATTTACCTGAACAGCCGGCTTCAATTTGTCTTGCTTATTTGCTCTGCCTTGGCGCGAGGATTTGGTTTCCAAAATAAACAGCTTCAGAAAAGCAAACACTTGGAGTCCAGATGCGGAAAGTGATAAGACTTAGTGTCACAAAATAAATATTGTCTTCAGAAATGTTTGGTTTCTATTATCAAATGCGTTCTCACTTTTCTGAAGTTTAGATTTCACATGAACAGACCAACTAAGTAACTTTCATATCAAATTTAACATTTCGAAATCTAATCTGTAGTTTTACAGTGAGTACAGTGTAATTTTTCTTACGTGGCCGCTGATCAGTGCGTGGTAAATGAAAGTAAGAGTAGTGGGAGTTGACATTCTGGGTGCAACGGAATAGCGAAGCAATTAAACTCAAGTAGAGCCAACACACATGACCCTTTGAATCCTTATTTCTGTTACAGAAGTCACGTGAATTTGGTCCCTTGTCACTATGACACGGCGCATCTACGCGTTGCGCATCAAATAGACGTCCTTCAGGTATGGAAGGGACGAGGGAATGTATTCAATAAACTAATCATCGCGGTCTACTGGTTATTACATACGCTTCGCGTGCTGAAGATCCCGGGTTCAAATCGAGGCATAACGAGTAAATATAGTCACTGAGGATATCCGTGGTTTTCTCAGTTTCACCATAAAAATCCGGTAATATACCTCAAATCAGGCCACGACCACTTCCTTTTTTAACAATTCCTTTCCAATTCATCACACACTCTCAAATTCTACGCTATATTTTCAGTTCTACAACTAGTGTCGTTAAATAATCCAATAAAAATTTCGGACACATAACAAGGGGTGATGCTTAACCTCGGAAATGGGTGGGGGAACCAAAAACCTTTCGTTTTGAAAACGAACCTTTGGGCCCCTTAGAAGGTGGATAATGTTTTGACCATCTGAGCCACTACTAACGTCCCAAGAAGGATTGTGCTCCATGAAATGAGTTACTTAATTAAAGCACCAAAGCATTCAGTTCACGCAAAGTATACGCGAGCCTGACGTATGTCAAAGTGGGATTAAGGAAGATTAAATATCAGGGAGGGGGAGCAAGACCCCTAACGGGCTACCTCCCCCCTCTCTCCTCGTAAAACGGTTAGCTGATCAGCACCGTGTGTATTTGTAACAGTCACTATCACGCGGGCATGGATGACTTGATCCAATCGAAACTTGTAGTGGACCAAAATAATTTGTACGCTTGTGTCAACAGTGTAATTAATTAACAACACAACTTTCTGGTAGTAGCAAACAAAGCTTTAATGCTGCCAGTAATAAAGCCACCCATTAAACAAGTCCTGAAAGAGTACACTCCATTTTAAAAGCTCATAAACTGCTCCTGTAACATCCATATTAATTATACTCCCCCCTCATTATTTTGAAGGCAATAAAATCCTATTATCGTTACTTCGAGTTTATATTTACCAGAAAAAAAGTTGTAAAGAAATTGAATTCTTTCCCCGGAGAAGTACACAGTGTATGGTAGTATTACTTTCCGCTTCTAGTTCTTCCAGGTTGTCTATTTCCATAAAGTTTCGACAATAAAATCTATACACTCATCGTGTGCCCCATTTGACATCTACTTTACTTCATTTGTTTGAATATTAGGAATGGATGAAACTGACAGAGAATAACAGAAAATAACAGACCATAAAGACACTAGGTCCTTCAACGTCTTAGGCAAGTAGACCGTAAGTTATGCTTAAACCTGGATATGTATATCAGAACTTTCTCAGCACAAATAATGCAACTTGTAAATGTATGAGGTATTTGACTTGCGTGTACATTTATATACATGTGGATACACTAGCCTCTAGTTAAAACAGAATTGGCTCTTTATATTGCGCCATTTGTCTTCGAATTCCTATTTTTTGTGCTGGGAATTTGCCAATTGCTTCAAAATATTTTTGGGAACATTAGCACACATATTTACATTTAATGTGTCATATATTGTTGTTTCTTTCAGTTAATGATACTGTTTATTTCGTCCTCATCGTCATTCTAATACGAAACAAGAAAATAAAAACAGTTACAACACATATTTACTTTAGTATTATGATTTGACAACATTCGCAGTTTGTTTAGTTCTTGGAAGAACTGGTTAAATGTAGCAACTGAACGTGTGTCAGTGCCCAGTTTGTCAAGCCTATGGTAAAATAATAACATAAAATACAGGGTGAGCACTAAAAAACTTCGCACTTTCAAAATGGTACAAAAAGTACATGTGGCTTACTTGGAACAACCCACACCTAAACCAATACATAAAATCTCTCGAAGTTTTATTTGAAATGACCCGGGTGATAATTTCTAGATGCCACTAGTTTTCAAAATGGCTACCTCACAACAGAGGAGTAGGTGTGTTCTACAGTTAGCGAAGAAAGTCTGTAATAGCTGTTAAACGTTCATTTCACGCACAATTTCATCAGAACGAGTACTCATTTGCACCAAAATCTTTGCCATAGATGGAGCAGCGAATCAACTTCTACATATTATATCGCTAGGGATAACCTGCACAATGTTTGGGTCGCGTTTGATTATTGTCTCGACATCTGCTGTGTAATCCGCGGAGCATATATCGAGAGTCTGTGACGTGTGTACCAAAGTTTGAGACTTTTTCTATCGACTGGTGTATGTGGGAAGTTTTACATAAGCCGCGTTCATTTTCTATATCGTTTCGAAAGTGCTAATTTATTTCGTGCTCACCCTGTATATCTCGAATTTCAATACGAAAGGTGTCTTATATAAAATACATGAGCATTTGTATTTACTGATGGTTTACGATACAAGTTCCGATACATGCATCCACAAAAACTTCAGTTATATCCGTTTATTCCCAGACCAAGTCAGCTAAGCGCTCACAAGCACTCTGGTCTCTTAGAATCAAAATTAAAAGAACAAAGCATCAGACCCTGACGCGATGAGATCGATTCTAAATCAATGGCAAAAAAACTACCCATAAACATTAGCAAGTTAGGAAGTCGTTAGCAAAGTTAGAAATGTCACTGATCGATAATGAGTACTGATTTGTATCGATAGTACCGCAAGGCAACATGGGATTGAGCAGCGTCCAATGAGAGCAGGATGTTTCTGGGTTTACGGCCTCTCAAATGCTTTCTGCGTCATCTGATTCGCCATTCAAATTTGAATTCAGTATCTAGTAAATGAACGGCTCGCTTATCACTGAGAATCCAAATCAAGTGGACATGGGTCAATCTAGACCTCAAGTCGTCACGTAGAAAGAACCCGTTGGCTCTAAGCGAAATGTACATGCACTAGCTATTCATATCTTTGTCGAGGGCCGCCGAAGAATTAATGGTATCATGGACAGTACGCGAAAATTCATTTCATTAACTGAAAGTGTGTAATTGGTAATCGAAAACGGAAAACTCGTGTTTCTCCCTCTCTCAATTTTTTTGGAAAAGAATTATATATGTGACTTAAAGAAATAGTTTAAAACGTCATATAAAATGAATTCTAAGAAACGTTATACGTACAAATATTATTTTGTTTTAATGGATCTATAAAAAAACTAAACCTCATTGCTGTTTCTTTTTTAATCATAGCTCAATTTAAAACATAGTCAAAAGAATTCTGCAAATACGTCATTAAAATATATTTAATAAAGAATTTATTATTTAACCAAAGTTTCAGATGATAAATTTGTTAACGGGGCAGAATTTCTTACTTTCAAAAGTGAACTTCCAAAAATACGAGAACGTTTAATTTTTGCTGAATAATATCATCTTAAACTTATATATTTGGCTCCAAGTCTGTTGTAAATATCCTTAGACACTGATATAAATTTTGATCTGTTAACGTAGAAAAACCTTTTTTTTAAATTTAATAAAGAGAATCTTTCTTCACAAACGTCAGTTCTCGCAAAAACTGTCAACATGCCGACTACGTATTTCTTAATTTTTGGGAAAACTTCAGAAGGGAGACCAGAATAAAATATCACCAGTTCTGCTTGTTGGAGAGAGTTTTTCAACGAATCATTATTTTGTAATTTAGTTACTTCTATTTGAAGTTCATGTTAACAACATTGATGTCTTCTTTGAAACAGCTTCGAAAAAAATAATTTCACTGAAATGACAGTAAAAGTAACTGAATCTTGACGAGAATTTGTTTTAAAGCAGTTGAATATTTTATGAAATATTTTTCCATAGGCCATCAAAACCTCCGGTCTTTAAAATAGCTTTACCAGGGAGTAAAATGGGCCAAGTTTTCATGCCCAATATGGTTATTAATTAATAATTAATTAATTTAAATTTAATTTCGATATCCTTAATACAAGGCCACGGTGGTCTAGCGGTTAGAACGCTGGCCTTGTAATCCTGGAATCTCGGGTTCGATTCCCGGCGGTGCCCGAATTTATAACTTATGTTGGGCAAGGCCGTGGTCTAGGCAACACGGAGTTTTCCTCCGTGGCATCCCAACAATTACTCCATTCACACACAGAAGAAGGCAATGGCAAACCACTTCTGGATCATCTGCCAAGAACGTATATGAACAGGTCCTAGTCCGAGAAAAGGATGGAAGGATCCTGTTCATATGGACCTGTCGTCAGACAGAACACTAATAATAATAATAATAATCCTTAATACCTTTAAATACATCAGGGTAGATTTTACATTCTTTCAAACTCTCGTATAAGCTCATTCAGATGCGATATTATATCTTCCAAAAATACCACCAAGACTTACTGCAAGTAATAGTTCGGATACTGACAGTTTATTTTCATTTATTCAAAATCTCAATTTCTACATTAAAGAATCTTCTTATTACACTGCCTCTGCGACGCCATCTTACTTCATTGTAATAAAGTACTTCACAAGATTCCACCTCAATTTCCTGCAAATACTGTTTGAACTGACGACGATTCGAGACATGATTCCTCATGAACTTCATGACAGAATTACACCTCACAACTTTACTGTAGAGGACTACTGATGAATAATACATTGAAAAGTCATCGGAGTTACAGTTTTCTTACACAACTACATTTCGTAATGCAACCAACAGAACCTTCTTTATAACATTTCACGTTTCCCTATTTTAGTTGTAACAAACTGTCCAGTTGTCGTTCTACGGAAGCTTAAAACGGATGCAAGTTTTGTATAAAAAAAAATCCCACGACGAAAATCACTAGATTGTATCAGTATCTGAAATATAATTACTTTAAACCAAGCCAAATGAAAGTCACTTTGCTGTTTCCTGCAGCTGGTCACGTAAATTGGTCCACAAATCTTCTATTCGTAGCATCACTGTACGCACTGATCAGGTGAAGGGCAGACTTTTCAGCAGCTGCCAAGATGAAATCTTTGACAAATTCTGTATCCATGAAAGATTTTACTTTCTTAGTCAACTGTTCTTCCAGTTGCAAATGGCACGGTCTTCGACCACTGTTCTTTAAATATTCGGCATTCGTCTATAACTTCCACTTTTCAGCAGTAGCCATTTATTTTCAGGTAGTAACAAATGAACTTATATTCAATACTCACATCGCAGTCAGTACAATACAAAACCGCGAACAATGATAAAAGCAACAGTAATGATAAAATACTCTATACTTTAAAATGTTATTCCAGGAATTGTACAATGCATATTGAAAACAAAGCGTAATTAACAGTGACTTCAAATTATAAAATTATAAAATACATTTATGAAATCTGAGAAACTAATATCGTAACAATAATCTATGATATACCAAAAGGAGAAACGCTGCTTGGTAGCTTTAAAACAGTTTTGACTTAAAGGCACTGTTAATTTTATAAATCTATAGTTAATAAAACAAATTTTCATAGTTTTGTTAAACGCCATATGTTTTGAACAACAGAAAAATCTGCCTTTGAACAGGAACGCGATTTCAATATAAATGGTCTATATCTACGCAATTTTTTAAAAATAAAAAGTGTTCTGGGTGTTTTCCATCGTCTAATAAAATCATAAAATTGAACGACGTTTCGGAGACGGGACTCCGTCTTCAGAAATACCTAATCTGTTGGGCCCAACAGAGTATGTATATCTGAAGACGGAGATAGAGTCCCATCTCCGAAACGCCGTGCAATTTTATGATTTTATTAGACGATGGTAAACATCCAGAAAACTTTTTATTTTAAAAACGCACCATCGTCACAAACTTTTAGATTTGAGAAACGCAATTTTTGTTTCATTAAAACATTTTACCACTGTCTGCCCCAAGGCTCAGCAATGTTCTCATCAGTAACAGAAAGGTTTCATCCATCTCGCATTGGTTAATTAAAAAATCACGTGACTTGCATGTAGTCGACCGCCGTCCTTGAGGTAAGAAACCCGAACACTATCGCAACATCAAATCTGAGTTACCAGAAATTAAACCGAGTAACAGACAATAATAACGACACACTGGGCAATGATGTTTATACAATCTCTTTAGTTGTCTTGGATCAGGCCCCGTGTTATGTTTCAGACGGCATGTGTTAAGTCACGGTTGCCAATTCCACACCGCGAAAATATCACTAATGTAGCAGCCTAACAGCAAGACAGATGGACGCTGTATTGAACTCATTTCTTAAGTGTATTTGCGTTTCGTTTACTTCTCCTGGAGTAGGAGTGACAGTCCGCGAGATATTGCCAGTCAACACTTCATTTCTCAACGCACGACGATCTTGTGCAACAGATTCAAGAAACGTCTTGAGATTTGTTTCACGAGAAAGCATATTTTCCGTGAGGAATGCAGACAGAAAGCGAAATGTTTCTTGCAGATAAAATTAAATTAGCACTGGAAAATTCCGAGGAATGTTGTTTCTCGAAGACTCATCATAACTCCTTCCATTCCTTTATTCAAGTTACAGTTTCCCGGTAACTATAAATCGCGCCATCTTACACAAACATTTTTCACGGCGTTCCATATCTTCGTTCCCCCGTCACTTGTTAATTACTGCTAAACACACATGGCAGGTTGCCAAATAACAAAGACGCCAATAATTATGTTAATGAATTATTTACCAACGCATAATAAAATTAATTTAAGGACGCCTCTATTTTATACCAGGATGTCTTCTGGGTTGTTACGCCGTGTAGACTGATAGAAGTGTGCAGACGTTTCAGAGCTTCAAGCTGTCTCTATCATCAGGGCTCATCGCCCTGATGATGGTAGCAGCAAGTACCTCTGAAACGTCGGTAAACATCTACCAGTCTACATGGCGTAACAACCCAGAAGACAACCATCTTCTGACACACCGACGTGAAAACCTCAAATCCTACTTAACTTTGTTATTCTTTTGTTTACTGTCATATTATCAACTACACAGACCTGTGTTGTGTAGTGTAGAAAGGAGGGGATAAACAAAATTAGGAATAAACTCAATATAACCGGTCCTCGCAATGATAAATAAACCCAGGACCTCCAGAATGCAAAGCATCAGTTTTAGTCGCGTCGCCTCGTGTGTCGGTCGAGATATATCTTCTGTTTCGTATTTTAAAACCGCCGTCACAGTGGCCGCGTGGTCTGAGGCGTGGGCCCTGTGGGGCTTGGTCACTGGGACCGTGGGTTCGAATCCCACTCAAGGCATTGATGTTTGTCCGAGTCTTTCTGTGTTGTGCTGTCCTGTGTACAGGTAGAGGCCTTGCGTCGGGCTGATCACTCGTCCAAGGAGTCCTACCAACTGTCTAATAGGTCAAAGCCAACGAAATTTGAGACCTGCAGATGCTCAAGGCACTGAAGAACTGGTCGTCCAAGTATCCAAGTAAGTATTTTAATACCACACATTCAAATCTCGGCACGAAGACGGGCGAATCCTGTCCATGGAGTTACGTGATTTCTCTCAGTCCTTCCAGGCAAATACCGGGATAATTAATTGGGTCACTAACAACTCATTGATCACTAATTATTCCATAATCCGACACTATATAATCCTGAGTTATTTACATCGTCGTTAAATAATAAATAAACAAATAGGGCAGGAGCAATACGATGGCTAAACATTGCTGTCTTCTTGGTTTTTGCGCCGTGTAGTCTGATACTAGACTACAACGTGCAACAACCCAGAATACAGCAATCTTCATACTCACTGCCGTGAAAACCTCAAATCCTGCAATACGATGGCTATTGACAGAGGAGATAAAAAGTAAATGAAGAAAATTTTCATTTTAGAAAAATGCATCTACGATAACGTATCTCTGTATTGCGCATATTGTAGGTGTTGGTCTTACGGGTTGTAATACCGTGTAGACTTCATAGTTGTAGAGGTCGAGCGAGTAGTCGTGGCACCTAAATGCGCGATGCGTAAGCCGAGAGAGGGGAGTTCATTAGTAGTGGGGGTCGCACAGCCTCAGCTGTGGTGACGCACCGAACTAAACACAGCTAGAGCTACAAACCAACTGAAGCTGACACCCCTCTAGCGCGTGATTCGGACGAGTCCATCTCACACGACCAAACCCAGTCCTTTGCGCAGGTGACAGCACTTCTCGCGCGACTTTTAGGAACAGGCAAAAATCAAAAAGTTTGTCCTCGAACGTTCAAAAGATGTTAAAACGAATGATTTTATGCCAGTCAGCCAGTCTCGTAAATTCTTCGTTCAGTAACGCTGATAATAGAATGAATTAATAGGTTTTTAAATATTAAAGCAATATACTTGGATGCTGGAGGCAGGCACAATATTTCCAGCTTAGATAGTATACGGATAACCGACAACTCAACAGGCCAAAGGTCAACAATCCATTTTCAATATGATTACAATAGACGCCATACTTTCGGAAAAATGTATATTTAACACCAAAAGGTCCATATACGACGTTACTACTTGGAAGTCTTAAAACCAAAATCTTGACCGCTGTGTGTACATTAAATCTCAACATTCCCGCTTACCCTGCTATTTTTACACTGTCATATAAACCATATTAATCATGAGCACTTTTTTTAATTTTTACCATTTGGTGAAAATAGTTCTGTGTTGCATCATTCGCGACTTGTGTCACAGTTTCGATTCCTTTGCTCTTCTACTCCTGTGGAAAGACATGACTCACGCTCTGGGAACAAACTTACCAACATTCTAGCCGTTAACTTCACTAAATCAAATCGTAACCTCATCCTTCTTCCCACAGGTCTGCCAACTGCCAAGAGCATCACGACATTGTTTTGAAGTCTGGCATAAAACACCTGAGGTCTATTGATTGATTATGGAATAGCTCAAGCTATACAGCATGTCCCATAAATCCCAGCTCATATGACGACTATTATTTAGCAAAATACGGAAAATTCAAAAAGATATCGTAAACTGAGCTTTTCCAATCGCAGATGTTAAAACGCAGTGTCGGAAGATTTCAGATATTTCACTAAAAATGTCATTTCTTTTTCGTAGTTCGTATAAAAGTAAATGGTACATTTTAAAGTATCATTAATAAAGACCCTTGTACTTATGACGCCCTTGGCGTGTCTTTATTACAAGGCACACGAAACAAACTTGCAATTAGGACGATGTCTTCATTATATTTTTATGTTTCAAAATAATTAATAGGCTATATTTTGATGAAGTATGACATTGGGGTCTAAACTAGTTACGATGCGATACAGAAGACAGAAGGTAAGTTATGATAATTACTGAAAACAGACAACCTCCATACAATTCAGTGAATACGTGCATTACATTTTAAAATCAATTAGAATACACATTTAACAACACCAGAAAAAATACATTCAAATTGCTCAACTACAAGAATTATCATAAGGAATTAATGAAAAGTGATACAGAATCATGATGAAGTACAAAAAATATTTAAACAATTAACGGTAGTCAGACAGGCAGACACGTGACAAACTTGACGATGGATTATTCACTTGATTTAAGTGTTAGGACTAATTAGAAAATTCTTTACGGATTCCGTGGCTTAAGACTTCAAGGATTTACAGACAGACACACAAGGACAAAGACCAGGTGGTCAACCGTGGTAAAGTGTTGAGGAATTACTAACAAACTGATCATTAGTTACTCTGTAAAGCAGACATACAAAGGTAAGAGATACAATAGGGCAGCCTAGTTCAACACAAACTCTGAAAAACGAGTTCCGTACCGTAATACACGTTATAATCCTCACTCGTTATTTGCAACGTGCACTTAAGAGATATTACATCCGCCTTGCCCCGCGAAATAATTTTACAATTCTTAAAAATTTCTAAATCTTCTGCTTTTTAAATCTGTAAACCCCCACAATTTTAAAATTTAAAAAAAAAATTGAAATTTAAAAATTCAGAATTACACATTTAAAAATTCCCAAATTCGAAATTCCAACACTTAAAATTCATATATGAAAATCTATAATAACCCACACTTCTTCAATTGTATCTTAACATAACCTAACGGGCCTAATGTATCCCAAAATAATCATAACATATACTGTTGCTGAATCCCACTTATATCAATACAAACCACGATTAATTCAGTAACTACTGTAAACATTAAAACAAACGCATAACAGTCCTCGCCAATGGAAATCATTCCAGACAAACAAATTTCAACTGTGGCCACCAGATCGCGGCATCTCAGTGTCAACCTAACCTAACTTCTCTTACCCTTAACATTTTACCACCGCTCGTAGGATATTCAGAACTACGGCTTTCATATTGAGCAGAATTTCACAAACTCCATACCAGATTTCATCCCAATCCGTCCAGCGGTTCTAAGACGAAACACACAAACAGACGAAAAGAGAGACACATCGCGTTCTTTGCATTTCGTGCAAAGAACGCATAACAAGGCAAGGGTTTATTCTGAATGAAATTGTTAAAAACTAATCACCAATCATGTTTCTGATTGCACTGAAACACTTTAACCCATTACTTTATGTACTCCGTTACCTTGGTGATTTACTGATTGCCTGATGTTCTGCTATCAGGCTATGTTGACATCACTTTTAACCGCACGCAGTCAATTGCTGGCCGACGGCTAATAACTTCATGTGGTAGAGTCGATCAACTAGTTAAGACATTTTCTACCTTTCTTACGTAACCCAGAATTTTTACTACGATATTCTCAATATCCCGCCACTGGACCCTTTCCTGAGTCATATTAATCCATTCCATACCCTGATTACCTGAGTAAGATCTCTTTTAATAATATCCTTCCGTTCTCTTCTACGTATCCCAAGTAGTCTTTTATCCTAAAGAATCCAACTCCGAGGTTACTTGTAGTATTTTGTAACATATTAGCACACCTATTGCAAAGAGACAGCAGTCGATATGTTGACGTGTTTCCTTCTAATCTTACGAAAACTTTCTGAAGAACCTGTTTTAAACTCAGTAAAAGCACGTGTCTTATTTCTTTTCACGTGAACTGCCTGAAGGTGTGTGTGTGTGTGTGTGTGTGTGTGTGTACCTCTGAGTGAATGAAAACATGGCTGACATGTCGTTTCCAGTTCATTCCACATTCTTTCGACTTCTCGTGGGTTTACGGTTTGCGATATATTCCGGTTTGGATCGAAAGACTGTTTCTCAAGGTTACTGCCCGCAACAGTACCGACCTTCCGAAGCTCAGCATGTAGCCGGGAGAAATCGCAGATCGACCCACAATGTCTCGATATTAATTGCTTTTGAGAGAAAGCATGCATGCACAGCGTGGCGTGGCGGTCCATCCTACGAGCACAGACGGGTGTGTCGCGTCCAATCAACTACAGAAGTTGCACACACACAAAAAAACACTTCATGTTAACTTACAACTACGACTAGTCATGTCTGCAAAGCCCGACTGTCTTTATGTAACCGGTTGAAGCAGTAGGAATTCTGACGAACGAGTCGCCAGACGGAAACAAGATAAAAGAAATTGTAACGTTTATAAATTATCAACTACTATTCAACTATTTTTAAAGCTGATTGATCACTAAGTAATTTGTTATCTGAACTATAAAAGGTAAAACACGAAATGTTTTCGAGTTTCAAGATACTACAACGTAATGAAATCGTAAAAACTTGAAAAGCAGTAAACAGAATCAATCAGAAGAGTTATGAATGATTTTTCGACCTCTCTCAAACAAAACATACTTGGGTGTGACGTTTAAATAGAAATCTAATACATTCGGCTTTGGCGCGCAGGAGACATCATATTTATACGAAAATAGTTTTTTGTCTTAATTTGAAGTTTATGGTTTTCGCAACCTAAACATCAAATTTTATTACTGTAATTTATAACTTGTGTTGGGCAAGGCCGTGCTCTAGGCAACACGGAGTTTTCCTCCGGGGGCTTCCCCGGTTTCTTCATTCACATACAGAAGAAGGCAATGGCAAACCACTTCTGGATCATCTGCCAAGAACGTATATGAACAGGTCCCAGTCCGAGAAAAGGATGGAAGGATCCTGTTCATATGGACCTGTCGTCAGACAGAACAATAAATAATATTAAGATGAGGTGGTCTAGCGGTTAGAACGCTGGCCTTGTAATCCTGGGGTCTCGGGTTCGAATTTATAACTTGTGTTGGGCAAGGCCGTGGTCTAGGAGTTTTCCTCCGGGGGCTTCCCCGGTTTCTCCGTGGCATCCCAGCAATTACTCCATTCACACACAGAAGAAGGCAATGGCAAACCACTTCTGGATCATCTGCCAAGAACGTATATGAACAGGTCCCAGTCCGAGAAAAGGATGGAAGGATCCTGTTCATATGGACCTGTCGTCAGACAGAACACTATAAAAAGAGAGAGAGGTTAGTAATGTCTTCGATTGCTCGCCTACAATTTCAAGTAAGGAAGTTCCTCTAAATCCCAAGTTTCCAGAATATTAAGTGTCTCTTAAACTGTAGTACACAACGTGACGTCAACATCAGCGAATCGACGTTGATCCTGCAGAACCTCAAGGTGGGTGACGGCTTCAAAGGAAAATTTTCTTTTAGATGAGGTAGAAAGACATTCAACATCCTTCGAGAATAAAATCTACGATAAACACATCCCTGCGTTAGATTCGATAAAACACACAAAGGGCATAAAAGACAGACGGTTGGTGTTCCAAACGTGACAGCAAATGCATGCCAAGGAACATAGGACCTACGATTTCACCACTTGCATCCGTCTGTCTGTCGACTCTGCCCATGTAAACATCCTTGGACCGATTACTGTTAAGGTTTCTGGTACCTGTTTTTGAATCTAAATGCCAACAAAAACATTAACTTCGGTAATTTTGGAGTTCATCTCATTTGAACGTAAGATGAAAATGTCGTTTAGATACATAATTTTAATTTATAACATGCTACGAATAATTAGTTTTGACTGCTGAGAGATTACGTAACATTTATCTTTCTCCGATTTTTAAAAAAACAAAATAAAACGGTGGACAGCAAGCAATGAACGTGTTACACAGTTGATAGAACTTCTTGTAACAGTCATGCAGACAGTTGTGAGCCCACAGTGGAACAAGCATATTGATCACATTCAGTACAAAATGGAGTAAAAGATTATTGGAACGGTTGAAATATGAGATGAGCTCAGAATTTAATTACTCATCGAGAAACTCATCTCTGCTCCAAATATAAAACTGTGTTTTCTCCTGTGTCAAATTTCTCACACTAAAAGATATTACGCGTAAGCCATAAAAGAGTTGGGTATTTCAAAGTAAATTCTGTTTTATGTTTCACAGCTTTTTGCATTAAAATGACACTCGAAACACGTGTCTCCTGACAGCAAAAACATTAGCACGGGAATCAAGTCTGTTCATAAACATTCCCTTTCATATCACTGCAGAGACAAACAAATATGAATTTATTAGAACTGTGTAAAAAATTGACAGTGGAACCAAAGTTCCGGAAAATTTGACGTAAATACGTCTTTACGGAAAGGAAGTTTATATATTGGCTTTATTCTAAATATTTCCTTTATACATTCTTTACAATTGAGTAAAGTTTGGTTAAAACATTGCTTATTTAACTTGAATTAGTTACGCTTAAGATGGGTCTGTGGTAGCTGAATGTAATGTAATGTAATGTAAAGTAATGTAATGTAATGAAATGTAATATAAAGTTTTATTATTTTATTTGCAGTGTTCTGTCTGCCGACAGGTCCATATGAACAGGATCCTTCCATCCTTTTCTCGGACTGGGACCTGTTCATATACATTCTTGGCAGATGATCCAGAAGTGGTTTGCCATTGCCTTCTTCTGTGTGTGAATGGAGTAATTGTTGGGATGCCACGGAGGAAAACTCCGTGTTGCCTAGACCACGGCCTTGCCCAACACAAGTTATAAATTCGGGCACCGTCGGGAATCGAACTCAAGACCCCAGGATTACAAGGCCAGCGTTCTAACCGCTAGACCACCGTGGTAAGGTAATGTAATGTTTTATAGGTAACACCAATTCCGAGTAAACACGACGTTTCCTAGGTAACCAGGTTACACTTTTTCGTTACACTTTTTTGCCGAATGACCCTTCCTTATAGACGTATTTACGTCAAAAAAACATTTCTTCACAGGCGGTCAGCGACTGACTAATGGGCTGTGACGGGATTTGAAGCAAGTCAATTAGAAATACTACATAACAGAGTTATCACATTTCGTAACATTGTCAAGCAAAAAAAAAAAATTCTTTGAGATTTGAGCTTTCCACGTCCAACAGGATAATGATAATGTTCTTCTGGGTTTTGGTGCCGTGTAGACTCACCAGTAGAAGCCAACGTTTCGGAGAAATATACTAACTCCATCTTCAGGGCTACTGTGACGATGCTGAGAAGCATCTTACCCTGAAAAAGAAGTCAATCTGTATCTCCGAAACGTTGGCTTTTACTGTCGAATGTTGTTTTATAAAAATAATGCCAGTATTCCTGTATTGTATGACGTATGATTACTCAAAAGTCAAACATTATCTAAACCAGTGGTATTCAACCTGGGGTACGCGTACCCCCGGGGGTAAGCGAAGTCATCTTAGGGGGTACGTGAAATTTAAAAATATATATATATATATATATATTATTTTAAGATAAACACTGAATAATCAGTAATGTAATTTATTT
This sequence comes from Zootermopsis nevadensis, assembly GCF_977971745.1. NCBI lineage: Eukaryota > Metazoa > Arthropoda > Insecta > Blattodea > Termopsidae > Zootermopsis > Zootermopsis nevadensis. The sequence goes on along the minus strand of NW_028259154.1, from coordinate 10,405,920 downwards.
AATTTATTTTAGATGTAGATTATATACTATGTATAACTTGAATTATACACCAACAACGTTGTGTATCTGCAGGGTATAATGCACAGAACATACACAGTGGCACTACAGAGTTCATGTGTGTTTGAATGTAAAGTAAAGTAAAGTTCGTCCCACTATACGCCATGTAGGCGTTTGGGGTGAGTGGAGGTATAGCTCCTCTCTTCCTTGACCTCGGCACTAGATGGGGGTGAGTGGTCAGCATCACGCCCCGGCCGGCTTTACCCCCGGGAAAGAACCCCGGTACCCATTGTAGAGGAGGCTGGGTGGGCCCCAGAGCCGGTCTGGACGCAGAGGCTAGAGGAAAAATCCTCTGCCCCCGTCGGGGATCGAACCCCGGTCGTCCAGCCCGTAGCTAGTCACTATACTGACTGAGCTATCCCGGCTCATGTGTGTTTGAATGTACCTTAACATAATATTAGTACGCAGAGCAGCAGATATTTCGAATTTCCTTCCGAGACTCCCAGAATATTTGTCTTGTCACAAAGGGGTTTTGCGAACTGCACTTTAGAAACCGCTGGATTGGGGCAATATCACGCTTTAGCGTGTTGCGGCAATTTACGTAATGACGAGCGCTGGCGGCAAGACAGTCATGGCCTACTCTGTGTGGCTTCATCACACGCGACGCCCACTGGGATACAAGAGCCCTGGAGAATGGCCAACTCCCTCCCAGTCCTCTTCAACTGAGTCATATTACAAACGGAATGTACGAGGTCACGGAACGTGGATTCGGGAAACGGGAAAATTTGTCAAACGAGTCGCAGTTGGAGACATTTGTTCGCTACCTTGCAATTTATTCGTAAATACACCGCTTTATCAACTGACGCCAGAGAGAGATTTTACAACATCTGTACTGGTTTTTTTTTATATATTTATATTTTTCAACACGTTAATACATGAGCCGGGATAACTCAATCAGTATAGTGACTAGCTACGGGCTGGGCGACTGGGATTCGATCCCCGACGGGGGCAGAGCATTTTCCTTGTTACTTTCGTTCATAGGATTGCAGTCACTCTTATTAGGGTCACTGTGAAGACAGTGTATAATTTATTCGTAAATTAAACACGCTTAATCAGATACAGTGCTTATTTGAATTCCAACGTCATTTTGAGAATGAATAGTGAACAGCAAGGAATGCGAAAAATAACAGTTCCTAGTATTTATAGGTTTCAACGCAACAGAACACAACTGTAGAATCCCATACAGACAGTTAAGGTAGTTGGTACGTTGTCCCAAACTGAGACGAATAATTTAGTATATAAATCCAGAGGAACCGGAACATGTCACGGCTTCCGGCAGGAATTTCATGACTCATCGCTAAGTGCTACAAGATTTTACCTGTAATTGTAAAGTACGAGGTGCGATCGGAAAGTTTCAAGACTGCGCCTATAAAACCCGTACACTTATCTCAGGTATTAAATTCATCCATCACCCTCGAAGTAGTTCCCCTGGGAGTGAACACAACGATCCCAGCGCCGCTGCCAAGCCTGGAAGCATCCCTGGAAATCTTTCTTTGTCAGCCTGTCAAGCACCATCTGCGATTCTGCCTCAATCTCTTCTATCGTCTCAAATCTCCTTCCCTTTAGCTGAATTTTCATCTTTGGGAAGAGGAAGAAGTCACACGGAGCTTAGAAAGAAAGTTGGGGTCGGTTCTTGCAAGATCTTTGAGCTCCTGGCAAACGAGAAGTCGATTCTGCTTCTGGTCCTCAGACAGGATGCGTCGCATGTGGAGTTCTTCCTTTAGAATCAGCTGACAGGTCCCATAGCCTATCCCAACAATGTCGCACAAGTCGTTGATGGTACGACGTCGATCTTCGTGAATGGCCTGCCGAATCTTCGTAACATTTTCGGGCGTTGTGCTCGAAGATGGTCGTCCAGAACGCTCGTCATCATCGACAGAGGTTCGGCCATTTTTAAAACGTGAATGCCACACAAAAGTTTGTGCACGACCCATTGCGGTCTCCCCAAATGCTTGCTTTAGCATTTCATAGGTTTCCGTAGCCGTTTTGGCGAGTCTTTGGCAAAATTTGATGCACACGCCATTCCGAAATCGGAGGAGGGTCGGTGTAATGCACTACCAAAACGCCCGTAACTAAGAAACAAATGCTAATTGGATGATGCCGGCTGCCACACTGATTCACTATGAATGTAGGTCGCACCCTCTAAAGGCAGAAGCTCGTACTACATCCGGTTCGCCCGCTATTGACACAGTCTTGAAACTTTCCGATCGCACCTCGTATCACTCCATAATCAATAAAATCAACTTATATGTCGAAAATGATATCACTACACAAGCACACAAATTATACCGTTTAAATAGGTTTTAAGTCACCTGAGGAACTTGCAAAATTTATTTTCGTATGTTTTCCTTCATCTCTTCTATCGTACAGAGTTCAATTCTGCAGACTTCGTCCTTTGTGGTCGAATATCATATGGGGTGAAGTCAGGCGAACGTGGTGGTCACATACCACGACGGATTATTTCTGTCCAAAGCCGTCAGATTATTATCTGTGATGTGGGCAGTTGCTGAAATGCTTAGCACTTCGTTCTTATTTCGTCTATGTTCTTATGCTAAATACGTGGCGTTTATAGCGGATTTATTGTCCACAAGTGACCCAGTAGACGTGACTTTATTATTAAGTTTATGGATTCCTGTTATGGTTTGGATTTACAACGACATTTTCTCCGACACTTTCTAGCAGAACGATTTGTACAAATATAACCACTGTCTTCAACAATACGTCAAAATATATCCATACACACAAACGCCAACACTTAACATTAATGAGATGATAATGTGGCGTCATATTCTGATGATTATAATTGTTTAATTTTAACCGTCTAATCACAATAAAATATTTTATTAAATATTAAAATATTATTATTACAATTAACATTTAATATTTCAAATATTTCAAATATATTAAAATATATTAAAATGATGCTCTTTCATCGAAATGTTCGATTTACAATTAGAGCATCATCTTTTTCACGACATGTTTCGCTTTTTAATGAACCATCTTCAGGTGTATAATCAATATAAATTTAAATGTAATATTCTAAATTCAATCCTTCGTCAGATGTTCATTAAATATCGGAAAGTTATCGTAGTTTGGTATTATACAATTATAAACAATTTAACATTAAGTAAGATACAGTTGCACTGTTTTGTGAATATTTTAAGAACTTTTGCTCTTGGCGTTGACTCATAAGTTTCTGCTGGGAACTGGGATATAACAGTTGCGTTCCGGTTTATCAACCAACGCAGTTTAGAATACGTTACCGCTTAGATAACCTGCGCAGTGTGATTAACTTGCTCACAGATCTCGTCTGTCGCAAATTTCGAAAAAATTTTAAGTGAAAAAAACACAGACACGGAGCAAACAAATAAGATTTTTATGTTTGTGATGAAAAGTGGTGATGGTATTTTAGAAATTTACTGAAATTCTCCCGCAACACAACTTCTTACAGAATGTAGGATTTGAGGTTTTCACGACGGTGAGTTTGAAGATGGCTATCTTCTGGTTTGTAGCGCCGTGTAGTCTGGTAGAAGTTTACCGATGTTTCAGAGCTCCTTGCAGCCGCCATCATCAGGACGATGAATAATCTACAGCTGTCATTGGAGCATGACTGCATGTCGCCTTGTACTTGAAAATAAGAGCTCTAAACGTGTGATCTGGTTTGGGCAGAGATGAATTAGTATTTGTCCCGGGGCAGAATCCAATTGCAGCAACCTCCGTCTTTATCGTATAATCAAGTTTTAACGTTTCCACCGACTTCCGTGTAAAAGGAGAGTGAACAAACTCAAACACAAAGCAACCCTCTGTCTTCTTAGGTTCTAGAGCCCATGCGAACAAAGTAATGCAATTCCCAACCTCTTCAACGTTGTTTGTGTACGCATTTTAACTCCACTTTCTTCAGTGTCATACAAATAGATTTTGTTCAAAAGACTGCAACAGAATCGCGGTAGCTCAGTCGGTCACCTTGGCTGAGTACGGCTTAGCAGCTCCGTTAAATTTAAAAATTGAAGGCCAAGGCCGAATTTCAATCCCACTCAAATAAACATTAAAATTTACTTTATTTATAGACAGAACTAAGTTTGTGCCTAAGGAAAATATTAAATAGGCAATGCAGATGCTTTCTCTGAGGATCAAGGCGGCGGGAACGTTGATCTGAACCCCACAGCGATGTAAGGATTTGTGTAACATTTATTCCAGAAACGTTAAATATACCGACGCCTTAATAAATTATGATAGATTTAATTAAAGTATGATAAACAGACTGTTACATCTACAGGATCCAATACAAATCCCGTGATAGAAAGCGGGAGAAAACTACATAAAATATTATTAAGATATCAAATATAGAATGGGCGAGGCTTTCAGTCTCATAAGATATGGGTACAATTTTTTTTATTTGAAACCCTGAAAAGAAATAAACCATTCAAAAGACTTAAGCAAAGATTGGAGGAATAATATTAATTTTGAGAAACAGGGTTGAGGAATGTGGATTGGATTCAGCTGACTCAGGATATGAACCTGTGAAGGGCCCTTGTAAATACGGTAATAAAACCTGACAGTCCTTTTTTACTCTCTGAGCGATTGAGAGCAACTAAAAAAACCTGTCAAAACGGATTAGTTAGTTAAGTCAGTTACCACGGCTGTTCAGCTAGTAAGGTAACTTATTTGGAACTGGACGCCAGGCGTTAGATTCCCGACAGAGTCCTTTAGAATCCCTGTTTTCCAAATAAGGACTACTGTGAACAGTTCCCAGCTTGCATATAAGAATGCATTCCATTTGCATAAATGTTGTAACAATTTTCTGGTCTCTGGTAAGGTTTTAGAATGATCAGATATTTTATTCGGAGAATGTTTTAGGACTTGTACACTGATAACTACATTTTACCTTGTCTGTCATTTCATGAACACCTCTGATACACAGTACCAAGAACTTTACTCAAATTCGATTTTACAAAACGACGTAAACCTCGATATAAAAAACAAAGTTTCTTCATACAGACCACTATGATGACTGGAAATGTTAATTCTATGGATTTATTTAAATATTTCACTATATTCTTTCCTACTTCAAAAAGATAATCATAGATCAGATGTTGCTGCCTATTTAACGTAGACCGACACGTTAAGAACAGAACTGACCTTATCTGCCAGTAAGAATGTAGTGTTTTATACAATACAGACAACGATGAAACTAGGGAATTTATTTTTTAACTACACCGCTATATCACTGTTGCCATAGCAACTCTCTTGCTACTCGAAGACACACAGCAACACGTCTCTGAACTGGGATTTAGAAGACGTTATTCTATATATTTTGGTTATGTCCATAAAAAGTGGATTTTAGAATTCAATTTAATAAACAAATTAAATCCATTAAAAGTACGGTTTTATAAGACGTGAAAATATTTTGCGAGGATCTGAAGAGGGGGGTATGGAGTACGAATTAAATGTGTTTTTACTTTACAGTGAAATAAAATACGTACAAAAAATAATAAGTTCTTAGAAAAATACATATACCACTTTCATTATAATGCAACAATAATATTTGAATTTTATATTATTATCGTCTTTACATAACTAACTATATTATATGTCTTGGTGCGTTATTTAATACATGTTTCAGGCTCACAGGAACATATTCGGGAATTCTCTCATTCACTATGCGTAACATGACGTTCCAATAAAATCTTAGGAACGTTCATATTCACCACAAAGTCGAGACTGAGCTGTATCGTAAAGCTTTTACGCCACTTAAAGAACCTCGATTTTTGCAGAATTTTTCTCCCGTTTTTACCGAAGTTTGAACAAAACTTCATGTTGATGCGTTGTTCGAAGAACCTGTCGCTCATTTTTCCATCGGGACAAAAACACACGCTCGTGTAACTCTACCACTAATTCACTGCTATTGCCAATTTGCTTCACCAACATAAAAGACGTACCCACCGAAACGTCGTAACAAGTCGCTGCTTGCTACTCGATGCGTATATGCCGGAATTTTTGGAAAATTACTTGTCATACCTCGTAAAATTCCTATTTTACTTACAAATAAAATATAACTTTCATTAACCGTTTTTTTTTCGATTATTCGGACCCCTGCTTCCCCCAATTTGTACAGATAATCGCGGCACTACTCTAAAAATAGAGACAAACAGAAGAATAATGTAAAATAAGTGGGAAATAAGTTTATAAAATGAAAGCACGAAACATAATTTTTAATTCAATTTCCATTTCGTCCAAATATTCTCGTGTCTTCTATTTGACATCAACCTTCAAAGACTCTGAGAAACCTGACAAACTAGAAAAGTCTGCGAGCCACTGGTTTAGAACGTTAAACAATAAAATGAACGTAGCGAGGCAAAGGCTATAATTGGTAATGCTGTAGTTCCCACATTGCGTGTTGAACTCTCTGGAAATATCCACTTACAGGACATTAAAGTCAAAATATGTTAGACCATTATAGGAATGTTTTTGTCTCAATTTGTCGTTCTGCGTTTATGTAGTATGACCTTAGATAAGACAGCATGACTGTGCAGAATAGTTTCTAGACATTTCGAAGAAGTTGGACCACATTTAGACTCTCTTTCGAACCGAGGACTGCCGCATCGGATTAAAAATTATAAAATTCTATTAATAACCTAACTGCTAATAACTACGGAAAACAGGTTCACATATTAAAATGACTCTTATGGGGGGGGGGATGCGAGTGTAGGTTGTCCAAGCTTACCGACGTTTTAGAGGTCCTTCTTGCCTCCACTATCAGGGCGATAAATAAATCTTGACTCATCCCCCTGATGATGGAGGCAGCAAGCAACACCGAAAGGTCGGAAAGCTCTTACTATAATACAAGGCACAAAATCCCAGAAGACATTCACACTCGCCAGTCAAGAACGTAAAATCTCAACTAGTTTCAAGTATTGGCCTATGCCATGATTTTTATTAAAAATTACTTATTTCTTATCTTATTAATTATATGCTTGAAATAAATTTCAATTTGGGCGATAACAATTTAAGTTATATGGAGCACTACAATATTACTAAAATGTACACGGGCCGTAAAAAAACAGATTGGTGGGCCCCGAGTTGAGAACCAGTACCGATGTTCGACCAAGATTCGAAAAGGTACCTTTCAATGACTTGGTTACAATGTTACGAAACACACCGAATGTGTCATAATGCCACAGTATCCAGCAACATTTTACTAAGTCATGCCACTGGACAGACTGGGTAAAATTATTAAATGCCTCAGGCAAGTTCCCGACCAAGGTTCGAACCTTATACTACCGTATACGAGTCACACTTGTAACAATAAGCTTTGCCTAGAACATTGCAGTCTTCTGGGGCACTGCGAATTAAAACTCACCTATGTCGTAAACTCTCTCAACAATTTATCACTTGACCTCCGGTAAGGTTATAGTTGCCAACTTTTAATATTATCATCAGTTTCTTATTATAAAAACGCTGAACCTTAAGATTCGTCACTGTTATCATACACACGATCCAGTTCACTAGAAATAACTCCACGTATGCACACATTTTTATCCAAGTTCAATTTTAATATTACCCTCCCATCTATGTTTAGTTTTACAAAGCAAATTTTTCCCTTGAGGTTTTCCATCTACATTAATTTACAATTTCCGTCCTCTTGTCTCTTTCTCCTTAGGTCCAATTACTCTAACCAAAATTTTATTCTCAGATAACCCCCGAAGAATGAGAGATTTGGTTTCAAACTAAAAAAACAACACGTGAAACAAAAGGGTAAAGAACAGAAATACGAAATAAACCTTAAAATCTAACAAACCGATAAAATGAAATTGAATTTCATTCCGCATATGACAGTTAAAATCCAGTTTCTAAGCCGTGGCAGCTGTAAACACGATTCAAGTCCAGTAACGGCTGTGAAGGAAGTAGAGGGGTGTGTCGTTTGGATACTTCGGCCCCCATCAAGCTTCCGATCACTTCCCCTCACGCGCTGCACGGCGGTCACGTATAAAAAATTAAACTGTATTCAGATGATCAATAAATTCCCTAGTATAATCACCGTTACCACTAACGCCTCTCGTAAATTACCCCTCGTATAGAACCAGTGTTGGCATTTCACATAAACTTTGGATCACAGACAAAGTTTTGTAATTAAGAATTCAGAAACTTCCTCGCGCTCTGTTCTTGAGTGACGGTTCACGGTTTAAAAAGCACCTTGTTAAACAAATAACATCATTTAATACAGGCAGGAAGTGTGTTTCCTTGTAGTCTACTAGGTCTCTGAGAGCAAGTTCTAAGCTTAGCCTGTAGAGCCAAGGCAAACTTGAACCGCCTGACTTTGAATAAAGCTCTTGGAAACACTTGTGCATAATCTTCACCTTCATTTTCAGATACTTAATCACCTTAACGAAAGATATTGGAAATCTGAAAGATAAGATCGCAGACAAGGACCCTACGCAAGTGTCTTAACCGTTTACATGCTACGCACGATATATATCGTTTATAAGCACTGACCAAAATTCTATCGAGCAGTGTCCTTCTTCAGAAGCTAATAATCCCTCTGATGGATAACAAATAAAGTCCACACGCTCAAAATATATTCTTTATGATCAGTTTTAATATTATCCTAACATCTATGAACATATAGTCTAGTTCCTTAAGTTTTCCGACTATATTTTGCATCGTTCCCACACGAGTCACATGCCCCGTCTATCTTACCCTCATAAACATCTTTTTATTTTAAATATTCATAAAATTATATCTCAATAAAACCTTAATAACTCTGAAACATGGAACACCCCAAATAGCTCCAGGCCCTGTACTAAACTGCGTAAATAATAAATACGCACGGTAGCCATATTGGTATAGATGAGGGGTTGAAAGAAGTAAAAGAAGGAGACGTTCCGAATGAGATTGGAACTGGTCATGTCCCGCTTACAAAAGAGGACTTCGTGCCATCGTACAAGAAGAATCCTGGAGACGTATCACAACACGAAAAAGCAACTCAAGTATTTGATATTCTCCGTATGGACGTGAAACGAAAACAAGTTCGTGACGCTTTTGGTAACCACTTCCGGCAATATTTTGCTACACGGTACACGCATCGCTCTGCGCCGGTAAGCTATTTTCGTTTCACTTTCAGCTAGCGAGATTATCATCCGAGGTTCGATACCCGACTTCATACAATTTTGTTGACGCTACAAAAAGACACCTTGAACTTTTGTGCCTGCAGTGATTCTTGGGGTACCTAATGAAGCTATTTCAACTGCAAATGCTATGTTGCGTGAACCAAGATTAAAGTATGATATATAATGAATTTGTAATCTATTAAATTGTACAACCTCGACAGACCAGAAAAAAAAAACACGCACGCAAGCCCACAAACACAGAGTGACACATTGACAAATTTAAATACTTTAACTGTATCCGCAATGTTACAACAAAGAAACGTAACATGTGCCAGTTGAATCTAATCCACGTCATCAACATCACCGATATCAAGTATAATATTAAATGAGATGATAAAGTTGCGTCATATTGTGATAAATATATATTTGTTTAAATCTTGTCAGTCTAATCACAATAAAATTCCTATTAAATATTAAAATATTACCATAATTAACATTTAAATATTTAAAATATATTAAATGATATTCTCTATCGAAATGTTCGATTTACATTAGAACATCACTTTTTACACGACATGTTTCAGTTCTAAAAGAACCATCTTCAGGTGTATAAAATTATATAAACTTAAATATAATTTCTTAAACGCAACTTTTTAGTCACGACGTACATACAGAACAACTACGATATTAAAAAATACAATAAAATCTGGAAGAAAACATCATTTGAAATCTGATAAACATCTGACTAAAAAGTTGCATTTAAGAAATTATATTTAAGTTTATATAATTTTATACACCTGAAGATGGTTCTTTTAGAACTGAAACATGTCGTGTAAAAAAGTGATGTTCTAATGTAAATCGAACATTTCTATAGAGAATATCATTTAATATATTTTAAATATTTAAATGTTAATTATGGTAATATTTTAATATTTAATAGGAATTTTATTGTGATTCGACTGACAAGATTTAAACAAATATATAATATTAAAGTTGCTTCTAATCCTTTGTCTCCCATCATTGGCCGACCACGAGATTCCTATGTTGTTTCATAATGCGTGCTACATGAAAAGGCCTCATTGCCTTATTTTTTCAGCTACATTTTCCAGTATCATTTCGTACGCATTTGCATGGGAAATAAAGGAAGACATAAAAGGCGGACATAAGATGTAAAAATATGTCCTCTGTTTGCTCCTTAAAAAGACGAACAGAGTTCTAACATTCCGAAGGATCTCGGAGTACACGTGACAAGTGACAAACTGAGGAAAACCATGAAGAAGACGCAACTGCCTGAGTTCGATCCCAGACCTACAGCTGTTAGTGCCCAGGCATGTACAAACAAATCAGTTCAGTATCTAATTTGTTTCAATGATTATGTCGGTGATGATAATACAGGCCTAATACAAATAATACATTTAGCGGTTTTATTCGGAACTACGCAAACTCACCGGTGGTGTGATGGCGCTGGAAACGTTTCCTGAAACATAAAGAAAAATAATTGTAAATTATGTATGTCCAGTATTTGTGAACAGATCAAATATAGATACACAATTTTGTTTTAATTTTCATGTTAATACTATTAAGTAACCAATTCAATGGAGTATAGTCATTGAGAAGCTAATAGTTGCTTAGTGTATGATTTGAGGTTTTCACAGCGGTGAGTATGAAGACAGAAATCTTCAATAATTTTACATTTTTCAAGCGCCACTGTCAGAACGCCCTGATGACGGAGGCAGTAAAGACCTCTGAAACGTTGGTAAACATCGACCAGACTACACGGCGTAACAACCCAGAAGACAGAAATCTTCATACTCTGATGACGGAGGCAGTATGACCTCTGAAACGTTGGTAAACATCGACCAGACTACACAGAGCAACAACCCAGAACACAGAAATCTTCATACTCATCGCCCTGATGATGGAGGCAGTATGACCTCTGAAACGTTGGTAAACATCGGCCAGACTACACTGCGCAACAACCCAGAAGACAGAAATCTTCATACTCATCGCCCTGATGACGGAGGCAGTATGACCTCTGAAACGTCGGTAAACATGGACCAGACTACACAGCGCAACAACCCAGAAGACAGAAATCTTCATACTCATCGCCCTGATGATGGAGGCAGTATGACCTCTGAAACATTGGTTAACATCGACTAGACTACACAGCGCAACAACCCAGAAGACAGAAATCTTCATACTCATCGCCCTGATGATGGAGGCAGTATGACCTCTGAAACGTTGGTAAACATCTACCAGACTACACAGCGCAACAACCCAGAAGATAGAAATCTTAATAGTTGCTTAATTAATCAAGACATATCCAGCCAGTTATAAAACCCGAAGGTACGTTATTGTGTTTACGAGAAATTGATACTCGTAGCCAGATAAGTTTTATTCGTACGCTGATACTTTGTATTTTATAAAGATGAATTCCAAAATTATCCTCCGAGGTACACACAGGTTTTCCAAGTTATTTCTTTCAGGTTATCTGTCCCAAATTCTAGCATTATTTTGTACATAAATTTATCTCAACCCGAAAATAAAAATGTCCAAAAAAAGTCAAAATAAGTCGAATATTCTAAAGAAATTCTGCACATTTAAGACATGTTACATGGACTTCTACGTCATACTTGATTAACAACAACATAAATATATTGGAACTACTTTCTTTATATAGGAACGTTCTAAAAAATTTAATAATTCGTAATATTATTGCGATACATCACGGCCCCCCCAACAGATAGAAATATACCACTAAAAACTTAAAACTGTAGGAACATGATGAAGGTACGTAACAGAGCGACCAGAGTGCAAAGGTAATTCGAGTTTACGAGTGTTTCATGATTACAAAGGGGAACATTTATAATACAACGATAATAATTATGCATAAGTTATTCCAAACAGCTCGGAAAACAGTTGCCACTTATCTTCTAACGCCTCCTTGCCAATTTGCATGCAGAATCTGGAATTATACATTTACAGACCGACAGACGAAAGGGCGTCTTTATGTTACATTGGGAGGAATAAATTAGTCGGGAAAATACATTTTACAGCGACGTACATGTCCGAGATAAAATTCCTAATTATTTCTTCGAAACATATCATTAAAATCGCATTTTCTATTCTGCAGCGTACTTTTATAAAAGAACACTACGATGTAAATACGAACTAATTATCTGCACAGTATACACGACCTCAGTCACTAAACCGTTTACAAATAACCTATATTTATACAGCCTTAAAATTTATTATCATGTTCATAAATGTTCTCAATGTGACGTACGCCAGCTCTACCTTATCTACACTTTCATACGTTACTTATCTAAGATCTATTTTAGTATTATCTTCTTTATTTTTTTTTTACTTGTAGTGTTCTGTCTGACGACAGGTCCATATGAACAGGATCCTTCCATCCTTTTCTCGGACTGGGACCTGTTCATATACGTTCTTGGCAGATGATCCAGAAGTGGTTTGCCATTGCCTTCTTCTGTGTGTGAATGGAGTAATTGTTGGGATGCCACGGAGAAACCGGGGAAGCCCCCGTGTTGCCTAGACCACGGCCTTGCCCAACACAAGTTATAAATTCGGGCACTGCCGGGAATCAAACCCGAGACCCCAGGATTACAAGGCCAGCGTTCTAACCGCTAGACCACCTCATCTTAATATTATTTAGTGTTCTGTCTGACGACAGGTCCATATGAACAGGATCCTTCCATCCTTTTCTCGGACTGGGACCTGTTCATATACGTTCTTGGCAGATGATCCAGAAGTGGTTTGCCATTGCCTTCTTCTGTGTGTGAATGGAGTAACTGTTGGGATGCCACGGAGAAACCGGGGAAGCCCCCGGAGGAAAACTCCGTGTTGCCTAGACCACGGCCTTGCCCAACACAAGTTATAAATTGTCTGTCCCCCAATCAGATCCCCCAACAAGACGTTTGTATACATTTACCGTTTCCCCATTCGTGTCTGAAAATTTTATGATATTACTCGTCATGTAACTTTCTGAGTCACTAGCTTTTCCTCAGATCCTAGTTGGCCTCGTTCTCAGATCAGGGCCTTCTCCAAATAGGCCTTTCCTGAATCTAGCGTGTTACTGTTTGAGAAAAATGTAATGACCTTGACAGAAATATATGATAATTACATTCGGGTATTTGCTGTTTTAAATAAGACATTAAGACTTAGGTTATTTTCACTGCACTGCAGAATGTTTTGACGTTGTAGGTACAACTAAATTGCATCAACAAGAGTCTTAATGACCACCCAGAGTTCGCACCACCTGCGGGAAACCAACACTTCATCGGTCTGTTTACATTACGTCTTGAGTGAAGACCGATTGTCTTCCCGATACCTTATACTAACAACAAGCCCCTCCCTTACTCTATCCCCATCCGTCACTCTGTTGCCATGGATACTACATTCAGTTACTAGCGAAAACACTTCAGCTGAACACCAGAAAATGATTCTCTTCTTGAGCGCCTACAGATGCTCTGTAGACTACACGCCAAACGACATTATCAAGTGTTCTGGTACGATACTCATTTCCTATTTTGATTCATCCTGCACTGAACTAAAACGATGCGAAGACCATCTTCTAACGAACGGAGAAAGTATGAAATTTCAGGAATTAGGAATCTCCTATCGGCAAGACATTCACACCAAAGCCAGATAGACGTAAAATATACAGCAATTCTACCAAAATTACCGACTATATAAGATGAAGGTAGTTCGGATTAGAAAGCTTAAATTGTCTTTGTTTCGTGTAAATATAAAACAAATTGGTTCTTCTGTATCTCAGAATCTTAACAACAAAAACCCGAGACTCTGTTTAGTCAATAACGTACTGTGCTTAGCAAACGTCATATCACTGTACACGTATCAGTGAAAATTATTTACATTTAGAAAAGCTTCTGGGTGGAATTAACCCCATTAAGGGACAATGACAAGCGATTATGAAACTCGAATTACTGAGATCTTGTTGACATTTAAGGTTACTTTTTTAATGATCTGAATATCGATAATGTCTTTGCTGCTGTGCGGTCTAGTATTTTGAATGTGTGAAACGTTTGCACACACGATCAAAATAATAAGCAACGTAACCCTAACTTGCATGTATGAATGCACAGTCCACAGACCAGGAGAAAATCCCTGCGAGGTATTCGATATACGCGCATGCGCAAGATTTCGCAGTGAGTGACGATCCATCCTAAAAGCATTCGTTCCACAACCACTGAACGAACAACAGACAACAGGCTTTATGTGTTCTAATGGACACAATTTTAAGATTACCTCACAGTGGCACAGTGATTTAATCTAGAATATTATCGCAACACCCGCAGAACACATTAGAGGTGCACTCACTATACGCTACTCTTAACTGCTTCATGTTTTCAGTCTGTGTAGTAGCGTAAAACTCTGACGTATCACACTTCCCACCAATAGCAGGCCTCTAGTCCAGCTGATAAGAAACATTTCCCCTGCACCGCACAGGAAACGACTTCCCCCGCAGGGCTTTTCTCCTGGTCTGTGGACAGTATGTATGTTTGTATGTATGTATACATAACGTCCACCTAACTTTTTCAAATACAAAATGGTAATCGATATCACATACACCTCTTCTAAACGAATAGATATCAAGCAGTCTTCAGCATCTAAATCATCGTCTTACGTGGACCAGGGCGTGATAAATCTGTAAGTCTTTCCGTCAGCAAAAGTCCATGTGTATTTTAAAATTAAGGGACGTAGAAACAATTACAGCCTACACTTGACACAATGGCGCATAATTTTTTACAACCCCATTATTAGTTTACTAGCTTCGTGTAAACATTTTCCGGCCACCTATCCTTTTTTTAAAATGTACTTTCCATAATTTTATATTAAAATTCCCTTAAACACTTATCATGTGCGTCACAGAGAATTCATCTAACAAACTATTTCTTCATAAACGCTGCACCTTAAATCGTTTCTGTCTTCAGTTGGTGAGCGCACATTCAGAACAATACCGAACCACTGACCTTTTGGAAACGAGTATATGACATCATACCGCTAACAGACTGTACTACCTAAACCACTGACATGTTTTACCTGCATGCGATGAAAACCTTTGTGTAAACAGGAAGTGAAGATCTATTTTTTAATTTCCGTAGCAAAACGTGTAATCATCTACCGGTTCAATAATCGTCCCACATGAACACCTGGGATTGTATTTTGCTTATAGACTTGTTAGTGTTTTCAACTATTCTAGCATACAGAGACTCAGTCGGTAAATTCCAAGTTCCGAACCCAACGTCAATTTTAAAAATCTGTTCCTATATATTATTTAAATCTTGTCCGTCTAATCACAATAAATTATTATTAAATATTAAAATATTACGATAATTAACATTTAAAATATTTAAACATATTAAATGATGTTCTTTATCGAAATATTCGATTTACATTAGACCATCATCGAATATTTTGATAAAGAACATCATTTAATATTTTTAAATATTTTAAATGTTAATTATTGTAATATTTTAATATTTAATAAGAATTGATTGTGATTAGACGGACATGATTTAAATAATATATATTTATCATATCACAATATGACTCAACTTTACCATCTCATGAATCTGTTCCTAGTCCAAAGCCCTGTGTAATATCTCGTAACACCAGAACTTGTTAATTCTCCACCCCACTTAGTCCCGGAGTTAAAGCACCATCCACTGTAAGTTGTTCATGACTGCTTATGTCGTATAATCGTATCTACTCTGCGCATGCGTAGGCTATCTCATCCATTAGCAACCAGAGGACGCACCGTATCTTGGTTCGCAAAAAGAAAGTACGTTGTTACACCTGTCCCTGTGAACTAGCAACGTAACATGAAGACGTGTAGTTGTGTGTAGTTAAATCTCTGCGTATTCTAAGATCTCAGCATAAGATGTAGGAGACCTCGGAGGAAAAGTTCCCGGAAGGAAATAGGAAATTATAAATCCGATTACTATCTGTAATTGTTTTGCGAAGAAACCGGAAAGACAAACCGAGAATAAAGACATTTGCCGGAAATGCTGTTAACGATTCTCGTGTTTGTACGCTGCTGTTAAAACTAAACATTGCTCCAAGTCTGCTGTCGTAACAACAGACATTGTTTCCCGGGGCAACTGTGTAGTCTAGACGGTTGCCACAGACGCGTCTGTGCGGTAACCAAGACAACT
The DNA here is from genome assembly GCF_977971745.1 of Zootermopsis nevadensis. Taxonomy (NCBI): domain Eukaryota; kingdom Metazoa; phylum Arthropoda; class Insecta; order Blattodea; family Termopsidae; genus Zootermopsis; species Zootermopsis nevadensis. The sequence continues at coordinate 10,389,557 of NW_028259154.1, read as the reverse complement.
GCTAAGGCAACAAGTGCCATATTAATTTCGTATTATCACCGAAACGTGTTTCAGTGCCGACAGCAACGCAGAGAATGTGTGTCAGTCAACTCGCGAGACACAACACCGTTTCAAGGTCATTGGCTCAACAGTTTCTTATAAGACAAAGTCTGCAGTGTTGCATTTTATTATAGTTATGATGTATAAAGCCATAAATGCTTACTAATGTAGTAAATAGGTTTATAACACTACGCTAATTTTAGTTTTAAAACTGAGTGTATAAGTGAGACATAATGTTCTCATAGCGGCGAGTATTAAAATGACTGTCTTGTGTTTTTGCAATGTGTAGCCTGGTAGAAGTGTCCCGACGTTTCAGAGGTACTTGCTGCCTCCATCATAAGGGCTATGGACCGCCTTTCCGATAAGGTTTCACCTTCCTCTACTGCTTCACTGATCTCAGACCGATTCCTTGCTGTTTATGGAGGTAGCAAGCATCTCTGAAACGTCGGTAAAATTCTAACGACCATTCCCAAGCTGAAAAGCTCTGGCGTGAATGCGTGGTGATGGGTGACGTTATGCTACTATCCATTCTTTTAAAAAAGAAATTGATAGGCAGTGTCGGACACTGCCTCAGTTATTTTCGTAAAAACGTCAATCGTGTATAGTATATTGAAATTAAACTTTTTTGTAATTCTGGTTGTACTTTGCCCTCATATATCGCGACATTTTAAGAAAATCGGAAAATTTTCAAACTTTTTCAAATTCACAGCCTCGTATCTTTTTGAGTTTTTAAGATACACACTTGGAGCCCATGATGAGTTGTAACATGTATACTCCTATTCAAAACAACACTTGGTTCACTCGGATCGGGTAATTAGTCTCTGAGATATGATCCCGTTTATGGACACGTGTCGAATCAGGAAAGTCGAAAATCGTGGGTTCACTTTGCGCGTGCGCAGTTCGCGACGTCCGGCCGCCACGAATGTCGGAGCGGTTCTGGCACAAACTTTCATCCTTCCTCTTTAAAAAGAGACTACAATGGCGGCGCTATGTCTATGTTTAGCCGAGTTATTGAAGTTTGAAATTAGTTCGACAGAAACTGTCGCTCATTTGGGAGCGATTGCCTCCCCACACCCGGCATCGATTTTAAAGACGTTTTCACGTCAAAAATTAAGACATAATAAATTTCGTTCTGCGAGTGGTTGTGCCAGTTCTGATGTGTCTTAAACATCGGAATCCCGGTCAATGTCATTACTGTTACTGTGGATCGAGTAATCGCTACTGTACCTGTTGATGTAAATGTTTTAATCTCCAGCAACTGTATGTTTTTGCGATGAACAGTAACGAATCCCCTCCTACCATCAACTCTTCCCCTACTTCCCCAGTTTTGAGGGTCGCTTGTCTAGCGAACAACACCAGACTACACGGGGCAATAGCCTGCAAGACAGTCATCTTCTTACACATTAACCATTAAAGTATTTGTATTAATAATTTCAAGCCGTACCACCAACTTCATAAAACTGAAGAAAAAATCGAAATCTATCTCTGTGTTGCTTGTGTCCTAAACACAAATTTTCCGGCTGTAGAGTACAATCTTTTCAGTACGCGCTGTAACTTCGTGAATAATTAAAAAGTCTTTATACTATAAAATTACACAGTCATAGTCGTGCCTTGGACCCACTTGTCACTTGTAGGTGGTCTTGCGTGCAATATGAGTTCCAAATATCGGCAAAGGTCACGCGAGTAGTGGTGGCACTTAAATGCGCGATGTGTAAACCGAGAGAGGGGAGTTCAGTAGTAGTGGGGGTCGCACAGCCTCAGCTGCGGTGACGCACTGAACTAAACACAGCTAGAGCTACAGACCGACTGAAGCTGACACCCCTCTAGCGCGTGCTTCGGACGAGTCTATCTCATACGACCGAAATCAGTCCTTTGCGCAAGTGACAGCACTTCTCGCGCGACCTCTATGTAAACTACACGTGTACAAAACAAAAAAACTATGAGCTCCGTAAAGCCAGCAGCGAAAACAGCAAAATACAACCTGTGCGATCTACGCCCCTTATAAATAGAAGACATGGTGGATTAAAGGGTTTAGAAAGATAACATAAGACAGTATGCTGTTCATACTGCAAACATTATTTCCCATCAGCGGGACTTTATATCATGCTGTCTCAGTTCTATGTCTAATGTTTTTTTTGGGAACTCAGCATTGCATTTTCCTTCTACCCGCAAAATAATGACGTGGTCGAAACGCACAGTTTTCTCCCGAGTATTGTAGATTGCCTGGGTCACTAACTAAATATATTTGTCCGCCTGGCTCGCAATTAATAACGAAACCTAAGAAATGTACCGCCAAATAACTACTTTATTAACTACCTCAGCAAGTAACGAAACACGCGACCTACTGAATACGACTGATTAATTGAATGACTCATATAAGCCAACCGACTAAATTTTAACAACAAAATCACACTTGTTGTGTATAACAGTGCTATACAACCTTTTTTGTTCGCGTACCCCCAGATATAATTTATCTTCAACTTTGTACACCCAAAGTTGTTGGTGTTTAATTCAAGTTATACGTAGTATATAATCTACATCTAAAATAAATTAAATAAATTACATTACTGATTATTCAGTGTTTATCATAAAATAATACTTTTTTTTTAAATTTCACGTACCCCTGGGGGTACGCGTACCCCAGGTTGAATACCACTGGTGTAGAGTTCTGCCTATTAATACAGTTTGCCATAAGCAACGTACACAACATTAATACACCGTTATCGTTACAGATACATAAAACCTTTGTTTGTTATTCTACATGTTTCGGCACTATACGGCCAATTTATGAGGTACATGATAGCCACCATCAGATTTATCAAAGCTTATAAACTATAATTTAATTACCAAAATTGTATATAAGTTTTTTTAACATTTAATTCCAACTGAAACTTATAAGCAATTTTACAAATGAGATTATAATTTTTAAAGCTTTAATATTTTTAAAAAGATATAACCCTACCACTGAAAATGAATTGAACTGTAATTATAAACTAAATGTTTATAATAAGATGCTTACCTATAACAAACCACGTGAATCCATTGCCTGTGGCTAGAGAAAGAACTCAGGGGGAATTCTGAGCTTTCTTAAAGACTATACAATTATTTTGGGTCATCCAAGAATACACCTTATCATAAGTTACTTACTTATGTTGAGAGAACAGATTAGGGATATTAATTCATCCACATTCAACATCCCAACGGTCGTCATATTTAAGCTATAGAAAGTCGAGTTATATTTGTTGAAATTGTGCGGCTTTATTTTATAGATATTCTTTTGTTTCAAAAGCCAGCTGTAATGCTAGTTTCCTCTTTTCCCGCACAGAGGAGCAACTGAAGTACGAACTGTTTGTTACATTTGCATGAAAACATCTTGTTCCGAATAATGTTTCCACGTTTCCATGGTAACAATCGACGTACTCATGGCCTACATGAAATCAGAGCAGTGAGTCTAAATTATATCCACGTCAAGCTTCAAAAGGGGAACGCAGAAACAAAACAAAGTCGTATTAGTAGCTTGGCTTACAGCTTGTGACGTCAGGAAGAAATTAACATTCATCAATAACAAAGGCATTTGGTGCAAAATAACTGTCACAAAACGAAATTTATCTTTCTAGAGATGAGGTGTATAAAGCACATACAATTTCGAAGCTTGATGTAATGTCTATTTTCAATGTGTGATAAACAAGATAATCAGAGGCCAGCAGACAGTCTAACTACATAGTTTTCAGTAAGAAAATTATTGGGTTCGCTCGTAAAAAGGATTTAATTCGATGTTGAGACTCCGTTTTACCGCTGTGCTATTCACACTCCATTCTACCCTTTAAGCGTCCTATATTTTCCTTGCAATACTGATGATTTAAATATTGGTTACCTCTCGCCTTTGTGAACGGCAGGGGAATTTCCCAAGTGAAATTTCCCCAGGGCACGAATTTCTCACTTAGTTACTAACGATGGGAAAAAAGCAGTAGTCTCCATGCGAACTTCAATTTATTTTTGCCCGATATTAACCAAAATTGGCGTGTGTCGTAAGAGTTTAGTGAAACTCCCTAATATCAAATTTCGTGGAAATCCGTTCAGCCGTCCTTGGCATGTTGCGTGCGGACAGGGACACGTCGGTGGCGCGCCCTCTGCAGACATCTTGCGGTTAAGCAGAAATTACTCGTATTATTAAACAGAACAGCAACTGGTTCGTATCTCAATTGGAATCAAAACTAAAATATACCGAAACCTTGATTTGGTGGCGGAAATTTTGAAAACAACCAATCCTTCTCTTGAGACTGGTTATTAAAACTAGGTTTCTTTTCTCTTTGTCAATTTTTAACAAATAAATCGAGTTTAAATCCGCATGAACGCATGATGAGAGACGTCAGAGAAAATTACCACACCGTGTTAACTGACATTAAATGTGGCAGTGGGCGGACAAACATGAGGCCAGACGTCTAAGTCATGAAAACTGTCTCTGAATACGAGCGTAACAAAACCTGAAAACTTGAAATAATTGTGGAGGACAGAATCTTCGTAAAGCCAGGTTAAACGCCTTCGCGTAAAACAGAAACACATCATAAAAACTAAGCTGGCCACGGAAAATATGAAAACGTGGTACTTGCTTTAATTAACAAGGTACTTTTATTTTAATTCTCTGCCTCACACTCACTTCGAAAGAGTAAAATACAAATGGAAACTTACGGATATGTCTTGCTTGTTAATAAAATAACGTTTAAAGTAGAACAAAGAAATGTATATAACATTTTAAAAGAAAACACCTGAAGAAATTAGACCGCTTCGGAGATACAGAAATAGATGATCAAAAATACTAAAGTTAATCTTAAAGAAATAGGATGTATGAGTGCTGAACGGATTCATGAAACTGTAAACATGAGTTACTTACGGCAGCTTATGAATACGGAAATAAATCTTCGTTTTCCATAAAATGAACGTAGTATTTGACCAGCTGAGAGACTATTAGCGTCTGAAGATGGACGTTGCTCTATGAAGATAGTTGTTTCGGAATATAACAGGTAGGGAAAGATACAGATTTTTTATATATTTTATTTATTTAGTGTTCTGTCTGACGACAGGTCCATATGAACAGGATCCTTCCAACCTTTTCTCGGACTGGGACCTGTTCATATACGTTCTTGGCAGATGATCCAGAAGTGGTTTGCCATTGCCTTCTTCTGTGTGTGAATGGAGTAATTGTTGGGATGCCACGGAGAAACCGGGGAAGCCCCCGGAGGAAAACTCCGTGTTGCCTAGACCACGGCCTTGCCCAATACAAGTTATAAATTCGGGCACCGCTGGGAATCGAACCAGAGACCCCAGGATTACAAGGCTAGCGTTCTAACCGCTAGACCACCGTGGCGTGATAAAGTTGGACACGGCTTAAAGAGGGCAGAGTAACATTTGTTTTACAAATCAACGTCAAGAGTGGTCGCAGACGACAGTCTTTTAGTTTTATAAACTGACGATAAAAATTGCAAAATATGTAGACGTACAATACGCGACCGTAATCTTGAGCGTTAAAGGCAGACGCTATCCCTCACACCGCAAGTTATAAGATTAGAGTCGCGGACTATAGCTATTTTTATTACGTACGTTATACCCGCATATAACACGCAAACTTTCATTTTGTCTGTAAACGGGTGTGAAGAACTCAGCCAGTGAAATTTTATGCACAAAATTCCTCAAGTCATTTTCCGTCAGTAACTTCATACGAACATTACTCCTATTCACGCAACTGTTCGTAAACTATAGACAAAAATTAAAGGAGATTTGAACGACACGGAATATGAAAATAGATTTACTTCTCGCGTGACAGGGATTCCCCATATTTCAATAATACGTGACGGAGTACTTGAATGAACAGGTCCGATGGATTGGTCGTGGTGGTCCGCAGAATTTACCACTGCAGTCACAGGAACTCATTTTCATAGTTACGTAGTAAAACATGGTGTATGAACGCAAAGTAACCATAAACCAGGGGGCATATCATTGAATTTTCTATACAAGATGCATGAATGTCCCTGATGTACTATTAAAGGTTCAAATTACAGGCAGCCCTCGATTTGAGCCGATTCAGAATAACGCCGATTTTGAAACCAGATAGTAAAAAAAACTATTATTTATAACGTTTTACAGTCTTTCTCGTACTGCGTCCCATATTAAATCGTAATTCTTACATCGCTGATTTTGAATAAAATTTATAAATACAGTCATCTCTGTAATTACGTATGTTTCGTTAACGCGAATTTGCTCCAATGAGATCGATGAATCGGTAAAAGCCATCGCCGATTGTAAGTGTATAAAATATATTTTTTTAAATTCCCTTTATTTTATTTACGTTATTTCAGAACTTTAAATGTAATGCCATTATATTACTCGTCAATGTTTAGGTGCTGGGAACGCGTGTCATTGACTTCCCATTGATTTACATTATAAAAGAGTTTCAATTTACGTCGATTCCGTTTACGCCGGTTCGTCCAGGAACGCATCCCCGGCGTAAATCGAGGGCTACCGTTATCTTGAACTTCAAACATCCGTAGCTCCGTAACCGCTGAGTAAGTTACTTGTTATCATACGTCTTTTTTACTAGAAATTACCAGAGGAATAAGATTCTAAGTATCGACAATGTCACAGAACACTGTATAATAGGTCTATAGTTTGGATGGATGATTATTGACATCACCAGTACTTCCACATCGGCTTTTGGATCCACTAAGGGCCCTATGAAAAGTGTTCCTACTGAATTCTCGTTTCCTGTGGATAAGTAGAGAGGACGGTTCGCTGAAGAACGCTGTTTTTCTGAGCTGTAGCACCGTTTGATCCCGTAGAATTTTACCGACTTTTCAGAGATCCTTGCTGCCTGCAATTTACTCATCGCCCTGACCACTGCGGGCAACAAGCACTTCAAACATTGGTAAACTATAACACAGAAGACCGACGGTGCCCGAATTTATAACTTGTGTTGGGCAAGGCCGTGGTCTAGGCAACACGGAGTTTTCCTCCGTGGCATCCCAACAATTACTCCATTCACACACAGAAGAAGGCAATGGCAAATCACTTCTGGATCATCTGCCAAGAACGTATATGAACAGATCCCAGTCTGAGGAAAGGATGGAAGGATCCTGTTCATATGGACCTGTCGTCAGACAGAACACTAAATAATAATAAAATAACACAGAAGACAGCCATCTTCATCCACGCCTTCGTAAGAACCTCAGACCTATAGTACGGTTTGGCTGACTATAACTGACCATTCATTTCCATACATTACTTACTCAAGTCCAGAATGCGAGGAGAATTTCCTCTACGCCCGTATACACCATATTAGTGTGTGTATAGTGTAAATTCGTCTTACATACCACTTAAAAGTATTTTCATAATTTAATGAGCATCTGAATATAATGTTTTCATACATACTTATAGTACAAAAGTAATTGCGTAATTTATAAACTTAATGAACGTGTACGAAAGTCGACGTATTAAGAAGTTTTGGAATATCTCCTTGTAATTTTTCTCGTATCAAATTAACAAAATATTTTTATACGCGGTGCTGCATCAAACTAATCATTCATCTTCATCTAAAACGTGTCCATCACTTAAATCGAAAGGGAACATTTTCTTGACAGGTTCTATAAAATGATAAAAGTAAGGGAAGATTAAAACATAACTAGAATGTGACGTTCATGGAAGAAAGAATAAATATTTACCATAACCAACCTGTTGCAACATTGTAATTGAAAGGAGATTTAAAACCTAGATTAGGAGAATAATACTAAGACAGTAATTAATAAAATTTCCCAGTAAAAAATACCCAAAGCGTTTGAAGGTGACTGAAAAGTATGAGGTCAGTTGTTTGAGACAATTATAGAGAAAACAAAGCACATACTACAATCAAACAAATGCCGTACTTTGAATAACATTTAATAGATTAAATTCACCCAAACTAAATTGATAACCTTTTCAAAATAATTTTTGACCTTCCTAACAATATCAGATGATAAATAACGATAAAAATGTTAATAAAGTCATATTAAATAAATTAAGAAAATGGTGAGCTTATCCATTTATCTGAACACTTTTCAATATAAATCACTTACACGGCGATAAGATAATTAAAGAATATGGCATAATACTAAAAGGAAATTGCAGAATTTGCCCTCCATCGTAATTAATCTTTCCCTGTGGTGCCTGATAATCTTTCTGTCCAAGGATTAGCCGGCGACATCCCACTCAACACTTCGTAAACATCGACAAATATGAGCGTTGGATATTTTCAGTGATGGATCACTGCGTTATTACAAACTAACACGCCAAAACGTTCAGAATCTACCTACAAATTCTGCAGAAACACTAAAATTCAATTTGCACTAAATCATGCACTGAACAGAGCAGATTATTTCTGGACGTATATAACCTTCATGTGGATGCTAACGCGGCCAAGGGATTATAAGACACACATATTCCATACGGAATATGCATAATATCCTCATGCGTTCTTTGCAACTTGTTTTTGAAGGTATCAAATTAGAATTGTTCGATAGTTGACAGTCTGACGACCAGCTCGCAAAACTACGATGTCCACCTAAGGAATTACCTCATCTGCCATTTTATTATCACCGCTCGTATGTTATTCAAAAGTACGATTCTGAAGTCGTACACAATAGCACGACCTCCACATCAAATTTCATCAAAATCCGCGAAGTCGTTCTCGAGTTGAATCGACTGGACAGATAAAAGTTCTTGTTGTGCATTTCGTGCAAAGAACTCATAAAAATGATACACATCCTAATATCACGCACACCTTCATGTGGGTTCTAATAGACTACAGAATGTTAACAGGTTAGCAACAACACAACTAAATTCACGCAGTCTTTTTATTCTGGGTGGCATTGTTTGTTAGGGTGTTACTATGTACCGCTGAGAGTTCTTTTTTGAGTAAAAGTTATTACAGAAAAAAAGATATCACACATTTTGCTTATGAAATATTTAATTCAGAAGCGTTGCTGATTTAATTTCGAGCGACCATGTTTCTATTTATTATTCTACAAGACAAAAACTGCAATCTGTTCAAATTCTAAAACTACACAATTTTATAAAACCCTTCGGAACCACTAGTATTGATCCCACATATGAAATTCACTTAGCAGGGATATAGAATCATAAAATTATATAATATATTACTTTCGTATGCGAGATACTCGTCAATTTCTATTTAAAACATGCTGATGTGTTGAACACACGAGAGATAGAAGAATTTCATACAGAATTTTAGTCGAGGAATGGAAAAGTCTATTCGGGGAACCTAGGAGTACATGTGATAATATTAAAATGCAAGATTTTAGTTGTTCACTGCGGTGAGTAACAAGATGGGTGTCTTCTGAACTGTAGCGCCGTGTAGTCTGGTAGAAGTTTACCGACGTTTCAGATATATTTGCTGCCTTCATCATGACAGTGAAACGTTGGTAAACTTCTACCAATAAACGGCGCTAAAACCCAAAAGACAGCCATCATAATAGTAAAAATGTTTCTTAAAGAAATAATATATCAAGCCGTGAACTGGATTCATCTGGCTCAGAATACGGAACAGTAGAAAGCTCTTGTGGACCGGTAACAAATCTTCAGATTCTATGAAAAGCGATGAACTTCTTCATCAGATGATCAACTATTAGCTTTTTAAGATTAATTTTTATATATGATAATGCATTGAAAACTGATGACAAACCCAAATACGCCAAATAAAATGTTGAAAGGAACTTCGTTGATCCTGAATATGCGTGTACCGTGGACAGAAAACGGGAATAACACACGGAATTTTAACAATTTTGGTATAATGAGGAATTACTATACCATTTGCAGATCACATCACCCGTAGGGAAAATTCTTTGCCCTCTTTCTTGCAGCAGTCTGTATACGAACATGTGTTTTCTGAAGCACATCGCTCCTAATAAAACACGCTACTCGAAGGCGTACTACAAAGTTACCTTTGAACGTACATAGCAATTATTCAGCCCGAAAAGTGTGAAATTCTCGACGAAAGTCACATTAACGGTAAAGACTAGAGACTCTCAAATTGCATTTGATTAGTTTGATTCTACATTATTCATCACAAACCTCACGGAATAGTAATTAACTTACAGTAATTCCAACGCTGAGTCTCTAAATATTATTTAGGAAACGATTCCATTAAGAATTTAAAAAAGGCCCGGTGTCATTGAACTATAAAAGATGTAAAATAAAGTTAACGTTCTTTAAGTACCCATAAAATACTATAAACCGTGTAAACTCTTTGCTATTTTTATCTAACTAAAACCATTGAGATTAAGCCAAAGGCACTAACAACAAAATATTTATTCCTTCCCTTTAACTTCAGTAGCTTGACTAAATAAACCAATTCACGCAATTTTAAATGTAAGCTCAAACAGAAACAAGTAAAATTTGAGTTCTGTTAAGAATTCACTATTTGTAGTTAAGTGAGATATCAGGTTCTCACGCCGGCGAACGTGAAGATGTCAGAAGATGGAGGCAGCAAGGACTTCTGAAACTTCTACCAGACTACACGGCGCAACAAACCAGAAGACAGCCATCTTCAGACTCGCCACAGTGAAAACTTCAAATCCTACATGAAGATGTTTGTCTTCTGAGATGTAGCGTCGTGTGCTCTGGTATAACATTACAGAAGTTTTCAGAAGTGCTTGCTGCCTCCATCATCAGGGCAGTAAAGGTATACCAGAGCACACGACGCTACATCTCAGAAGACAAACATCTTGATTTACCCTAGAAAACCTTTGCTCAGATGATCGATCCCAGGGCCTTCCGAATGCATACCGACTGCTAGAAAACAGTCCAGCAAATTGACCGAAGTTGAAAAGATGAGTAAAGTTGCTTTATTTATAGTTTCACTGTATCTTTTTAATGTAACATATGTGCACAAGAATGCCATTTTTTGAAATATTTGTTTATATATCGGAGTTTTTCAATTACTACTATAAATGAACATTGGCTTATATTGGTATAGAACAGCTTTAAAAATTGTCTTAACTGTTTGCATATGAAGACATCATGCCTTAGAAGATATTTATCACGTCAGATGTAGTTTAAGAAAAGTTTAAAATACACATCGCTCGTTTTCTAATCCTCATAATGTACTATAATGGATTGAATCATATAAATAACATACGAAATTGGTTCGTACTCCGAAGAAAAGACAATGGACCTCTGTTACCTATAGAATGTAGTACATTAAAAATGAACAGATGATAACAGCATCCCTGTTTATTCAGGGACTGAAAAAAAAATTATAATGTAAAATCCCAGTGTTATGTTAAATCTTGGGGGGTTTTCCCCTCGACAATTTTCACACACTCAGTTTACTATCCACGCACTACAATGGACGGACAAAAAAATCCAAGAATTTTAAATTAAATTTCAGTTAGAGATTCTAAAGCTATTGTTGTTACAGAAAGTGGGTACTGTAGTAACCACTTCTAAAGAGAGTCTGTCTTTATAAGTGGTTACTACATGAGACTACATGATCGCGATATATCAAGAGAAAATAATTATGGTTTCGTGGAAAACAATTTTCCAAATTTTCGGCTCATAATAACCCTGACACCTTCAATTTTCAAAAATTCAATCACGTGTTTCAACGGAAAGTTTTTGATTAGATGATTTGATATTTAACAGAGTTTCGTTCCTAGAGCAACGTTATTCTCGTCATGACAAACATACAGTACTGCCATCTATAAACGTTGTCCGAAACCGTTAAAGCAGTTGCAGCTACATTGTCAAGGCACACTTAATTAAAGGCTACCAACTATACCGTCAAACTTTCAAAATGTCCCTTGGGTAGGAAAGGACATAATTAGAAACTTCAGAAGCTGTAGCCAGTGGTGTTACTACTACGTGTCATGTTTTCTGCCTTGCGTCATTTAACAAAAAGCAGCAATTCTGGGATGCGATGTTGCTGTAATGTGTTACCCTCCTCAAGACCAGTGATCCGTAAGCTAATATTCTATGACCACGTTCTCAACCTATTTCAACAGACTCCATCTCGTTTCAAGGCAGATCTTCAACCCTTAAAAGGCCAATTGTCGTGTATACGTCTCAGTTTAAACAACGATTGTGTCCTTAAAAAGCATTAGCAGTTGATCTTTGTAACAGTGAGGTGTGGCGTTTTCTATGAGGTACGGACCGAATTATAAATTATTATTTAGATAAACCTCGGTTTCAGACAGTTAAAGCAAATATAAATTTGTATAACTTGATTTAGTACATATTTTCAGAAATTAATATTGTCATTTCTCGTTTGACTCTGTTATTAATCGTTTGCTATAACGTAGCAGACAATCGAATAATCCGTACCACAGTTCAGGCGGCTTTGGCCAGAGAACCGGGTTCGCGCCCAGTACAGTCCATGTTTATTTTCGTTGATACTCTGTCTGACTGCTACTAGGTTGTAAAAAAAATTGCATAAATGTCGTATTTTCTTCAGTTTTAATACCATTTGACTTATCTGTTGCGAATGATTTGAAGTTAGTGTACTGCAGATATAAGCCTACACATACGATAACCGATATAAAATCAGTTACATTGCGTAACGCATTCTTACTTCTTCCATTGCCAACAAAGCTGATTAATAATAAAAATATAATATTTCATTAAACATAAACGAAAAGCTTATTATTTTTCTTAACAAAGCTGATCAACAGCTGACGTTATTTATGATAAACACACCATTTCACTTTGAAGATTTAATCACTACACAAAAATATACAGATTACTTTTTATATTTTGCTTCATAAAACACAGACCATACAAAATGTTCAGAAAGAAAGTGCGGTAATAGATCTTCGAAAAATATGCAAAATTTATGAAACATTTTTTTGTAGTCTGTAAAACAACGTGGTGGCAACGAGAGAATTTTCTTTAAATTACACTTTGTCAGCTATAACTAATGAACTAATGGAGCTAAAGATGTTAAATCTGGATTGGAGATAGAACATTAACACTTTTAAAGTATTGTTAGTAAGAAATCAATTACAAACAGGACAAAATGTCTAAGTAAGATTTGAAATCTTCACGGCGGTGAGTCTGAAGATTGCTGTCTTCTGAGTTGTTGCGTCGTGTAGTCTGGTAGAAGTTTACAGACGTTTCAGAGGTCCTTGTTGCCTCATCACCCTGATTGCGGCAGCAAGGACCTCTGAAACGTCTGTAAACTTTTACCAGACTACACGGTGCACCAACCCAGAAGACAGCCATCTTCAAAAATGCGTAACTTTGTGGTCATATTCTACAAATTTAACGTAGTCCAAATGTATTTTTACGTACCTAGTATTTTCCAAATATATGACGTGATATAATTAACACAGAGACTGCATTTATTTAAGTTATTCTCGCACGTTAATAAAAATTGACGAAGAAAATAATAAATAATGTACAATAAAAATTTTAACATTTTGAAACACTGTATTCCCTGAAAAATGCATTCTGTTGCTTTCGGTTTAACGAAATGGAGTGATTGTACATGTTCTTTGAATGTGTATGACTTTAAATATCTATGTATTGCTCATATATGCCTATTTATTATTAAGGTGATCGATATAAAATTCATTGCATTGCATTGCATCTACGCATTCTTTCTGCACCTGTTTAATTTTGATTTAAATCTGATTTTGATTTCTGTTATTGCACGTAAGCCCAGAGCAATTTGTAGAAATATAAATCGGTGTAGACCTAATAATACTGCAGGCTTTATGAATTTTGCCTGGAACTCCTTGTTTTAAGATAAATTTTAATATAACCCCATCTTCGAATAGGTCTCCCTAGTGGCGTCTCCCCTTCAAGATTTCCAGCTAAAATTTCGTAAGCATTTTATTACCCCCAATTTTGCCAACGCCACTATTTGACTCATAGTTCTGAGTGACGAACAAATATCCACAATCACCATGAATTTCTATAACATAAAACGTAATACATTTATATTCACTTTCTGCCAAAACTTCTAGACACGTTCTCCATTTTCCGCTCTACTTCTTCGGAATGGAATACCTCATTCACTTTCAAATCGCGTCTTGAGGCCACAAGCCTCCGCGTCTGCAGCAGGGAAACGCCCCTTCACCTGGAGACTGCAAGGGATGTCCGCTATCACATTCTTCGCTTCCGGGGTAAATCAACACACGCTCACAATCTCCCTTTCCCCAGCGACGACGTTAATCTACGTTTCAAGTTCGACTAGTGGTACGTACTGCGACACGCCAGTCAGAACGTGGCGCAAATATGCATGCAGTCTTTGGTGAAAACAATACAGGCCTACACACACAACTACTGATGATATGAAGCCTCATATTATGAAAATAACAAATAAAAATTTAAGGATATCTGAGAAGAACAGATCTTAGCAAAATTTAGTACACTGAGTTATAAGTCAGTTTGAATTGCGACAAGGACAAAAGACGGTCTATACATTTATATTTTGGTAACTTTTATAAGAGTTCACAAAAATTAAAAAAAAACATATTCTCTACAGCAGCGATGATTTATTAATATAATAACGCAAATACGATTTGTCCCTTCTTGAATTCTGTGACGATGAAACACATCCTGATCTCAAAGCGCATTCTTTAATGCAACTGAGCCAAGAGAGAACACTTAAATAAATCCAACTATCTAAAAAATAAATTACCTCACTAAATTTCAACATAATACACAATCTTCCTGTCTCATTTCGCGATATTTCAGGTTCCCCCAGCGACGATTATAAAAATAACTATCTTCTAGAATATCGCACTTAATCCGGTAATCTAATTTTAAAATTTCATGATGATTCAATCATCATCACCGCCCTTATAACGGAGGCAACAAACATCTCTGAAAATTCGGTGGCCTTCTACTAAACCATCAGACAGTCATCTTCCGAGTACTTGTTACGTGGTTTATTTATTTCTTACACTCCCATCACAAGATTTGTCTGGAGATACCGAATAAAAACACGAGTAACGGTCTGCATATGGAGTTGTGTCAACAGGTCTACCAACAGCTGAAGCGTTACAACAAAAGTTTTTACCAGAAATATATACATTTTCAACTGATCGTTCCTTACCTGATCAAAGAAAAGTTCAGAATCTGAACACCTAGTAGTGTCGACACACCACACTCGAGTAAGCCACCGGCCAGCAAAGGAGCTCTAAAAACCTCCTAGCCACGAACTACGCCGTTCTACAGTGATGCATGAGTCACATTTATAGCGGAGGTCATGAAATTCTCTGCGTTTATGAAAATCGGCAGATTCATCACAGTACTCGCAAAAATGCCAAAAATTGGAGATTATCGATAGTCAGCAAAATTCAATAGTCCGCACCTTCAGATATTTGTATAACATCCCTTTTAATATTATCTTGCCATATACATCTATGTATTTTAAGTGATTGCTTGCTTTGTTGTTTTGGGACTAGAATTTTTCTCGCTCCATCTTCAGAACTATTATTCAATATTCAGTATCTGGATGATTTATAATAATACACTTTGGTATATTTTTAAACGAAAATAAAAAAACAACCCTAGCTGTAGATGTAGCAAGAGGATTAATACTGACAGCTGTTTTCTAGGAGACGTCTAATATGGTAGAATATCAAAGATACTTCCTTATTATTTATTTACTCTTACCTTGAACTGCTGGCTGAAATATGACTGGTAGAATGATGCACAATATGAAACATCAAAGTCCTCCTTACTGCATAGTCATTTAAGACATAAAATTAGCAAACGATGCTGCATTACATTAACACTATAAACACGTAAAATAAAAAAATTAGAAACTATACAAACAACAAATACTTTAGAAATGTCACCACTTTAACGACATCTATAACGGCTCATAAAATTCTAATTCATTGCACGGTGCAGAAATTACAAATTAAACCTATAGATTGTCAGATGTCTGTCACATCTCCATTGCAACTTCACGCACGAAACTAGTTTATGCTTCGGTTAAATGTTTTTCAAAACAGCGGTAAAGATTGTTGCCATCCTTCTTCGAAGCAACCGGTTTGACAGACGACACAAAACAAAATACACGCATACACCAAACAAAACTATCGAACAACGGAAACAGAAGAAGACAGAGACATGCCACCTCACTAGTTCCGACCCGGAGCGCTCACGGGGGCCGGGTGAACTGACCTGTTCTCACTAGATTCTGAAGTACATGCGCTGGCCGCTGGTAGCGCGGCTCGACCAATGGTAGGCCGCGAATAGATGAGACATGCTCCCAGCGAGCCAGTCTTTACGTCTAGCATTCAACAGTCTGTTGCTCGAACGTCTTGGTTCCATTTCATTCATTTACCCTCGTATCTTGTTTCCTGATTTAATGACGTCTTATCGTTTGCGTTAGTTACTTATGCATCGAATTATACAGGATATTCGTGAACAGTTTGCTTTTCGCTCAATAGGTCGGTGATTCTCCTGACGTTTTCGTGGTTTTCTTTAACTCCCTCAGACAAGTATTGGGATTTAAAACAGGTTATGATCACTTCGTGGTTTCCAACCCGCATTTTATAAGTAGGACAGCCAGCCAGAACACGGGAATGAATTGCAGAATGACACAAACAATTGAGCGCAGGTTTGCAGTGTTCTCCAAGCTTTTTCACCCGCGGCACATTGTAATTCAACGACGTATTACGACATAATATAAAATGTCGCCTTACTAAAAGGGGGTATGCAACCTTGCATGTCCATAAAATGCAGATATATGAAGAAAAAAAAACATAAGACATATTAAATTAAACTATCGATGTCGGTCTAGGATAAGATACTATAATTTGTTAATATACAATTTCTTATTTAAAAAATTCCCGGCACACCTGAGACCTCGTGACAGCACACTATTCTGACGCGGCAAACCGGTTGTGAGACGCTTCACTAGTCAGCTGACTTTCCAATCTAATTCATGAAATTGTAGACAGGATACGTAGAAACATCGGTGTCGTAGTAGAACCAAAATGATTAAAACTTCAGAAGCAAAATTTCGTCAATGGATATAAGATAGTTAAATCCACCTCACGCTATCACAATGTCGTTCAAATAAGATCCAAATTATTATCCTCCATCTCCTTTTCGGTATTAAAAATAGCCATCTTCAAGAGATTTTCATACCAAATGTGCTGTCTACCTAATCCCTGCCCAGTGTATCAAAACGTTACGAAATTCATAGTCAGATATTATAATATCCTAGACAGCACAACTGAGGGGTTTCTATTAAAACCAAAATTAGTCGAAAATAAATTATTTTAGTTTTTTTACAATCTTGTGGGTTACGTCTGCAATAATAAGCGGGTAAACAATCCCTAAAAATGTCGTATTCGTCTAGAATAAAATCATTGGTGAAAAAATGATTTTCTGCCTGTATATTTGTGTTTCTCAAGTTAAAAAAATTCTAGTTCCTTTTACCTTAGTTATGTAAACGTAAAGTGCCTACATAAATGTAACTATGTAAATAAATTAAAATACGTATAAATGCATTGATACAAAATAAAAATATTATTACATTTTCAGTGACTAAGATTCTGGAAATGTTTCTTTTGATTTCCCTAAAGGTTTCATTTTGAACTTGTGTCGTCTTTCTTTAACCCCCCCCCCTCCACTTCGTTCTTCTTGTATCCAAATATATATCCGAGAACATTATGATAAATCACCTGTAATTTATTGCCTAATCGAAAAGCCTTGTTGTTTTCATATAGCCTATAGTGTTTTTGAAAACAAACTAGACAAGATTACACACGTCGATGTTCGTCTTCTTGGCTGTAATGCCGTGTGGACTTGAGGTAGATACCAACTTATGTACCTCCACTGTCAGGACTGGGGACCGGGTAGTATTTTCCCCGAACGTTGGCAGCCTGTTATTCCACACGGCGTTACAACCCACAACACCAAAAAAAATGCCAGAACGTTAACGTAAAGATTTATTACCCCTGGGGAGTCTAACTGTCTAGGACAAGACACTTTCCTAACAAAGCGTATTAAAATTATATCGTAATTACACCAATATCAGAGCCATCTGTGATCACAGGCCTAAATCACAGAAAATGAAGCTGGTAGTCATTTAGCACGTTGAATCGTGTCCTCTTGTAGAAATTGACCATCGTCCTGATGATGGAAGAAGTAAGTACGTCAGAAATGTCGGTCAATTTCTACCAGCCAACAACGCGCAATAACCCAGGAAACTCGCTAATAAAGCCTCTTGGCTCTGGGTGAATTTGTAGGCGTACCCCAAAACACGGGCTCGGGGCTAATTCCTGGCTAGAATAAAAAATATCTCAAACGAGCCACCGTGGCTGACATCAAAAGCGCTAACTTGGCGCGAAAACTACAGAAGCTGAAACAATCGAAAATCGACGTTGCGTGGAAAAAATATAATCGCTTGGTCTCTGCTGAAATACGAGGTGCGATCGGAAAGTTTCAAGACTGTGTCAATAGAGGGCGAACCGGATGTAGTACGAGCTTCTGCCTTTAGGGGGTGCGGCCTACATTCATAGTGAATCAGTGTGCCAGCCGGCATCATCGAATTAGCATTTGTTTCTTAGTTACGGGCGTTTTGGTAGTGCATTACACCGACCCTCCTGCGATTTCGGAATGGCGTGTGCATCAAATTTTGCCAAAGACTCGCCAAAACGGCTACGGAAACCTATGAAATGCTAAAGCAAGCATTTGGGGAGTCCGCAATGGGTCGTGCACAAACTTTTGTGTGGCATTTACGTTTTAAAAATGGCCGAACCTCTGTCGATGATGACGAGCGTTCTGGACGACCATCTTCGAGCACAACGCCCGAAAATGTTACGAAGATTCGGCAGGCCATTCACGAAGATCGACGTCGTACCATCAACGACTTGTGCGACATTGTTGGGATAGGCTATGGGACCTGTCAGCTGATTCTAAAGGAAGAACTCCACATGCGACGCATCCTGTCTGAGGACCAGAAGCAGAATCGACTTCTCGTTTGCCAGGAGCTCAAAGATCTTGCAAGAACCGACCCCAACTTCCTTTCTAAGCTCCGTGTGACTTCTTCCTCTTCCCAAAGATGAAAATTCAGCTAAAGGGAAGGAGATTTGAGACGATAGAAGAGATTCAGGCAGAATCGCAGATGGTGCTTGACAGGCTGACAAAGAAAGATTTCCAGGGATGCTTCCAGGCTTGGCAGCGGCGCTGGGATCGTTGTGTTCACTCCCAGGGGAACTACTTCGAGGGTGATGGATGAATTTAATACCTGAGATAAGTGTACGGGTTTTTATACCCGTAGTCTGGAAACCTTCCGATCGCACCTCGTATACACCGACCAGGAGACACAATGCACGTTCTGTTCTTAAATCATGGAATAATAATAATAATAATAATATCATATTGAAACACAACGAATGTAGATGGAAAAAGGAAAAGTAATTCCAATAAATATAAGAGCAACTTGAACAAAAAATATTTTTCCAACATTCCGGGCGAATATGACATCAGGAAAATTCATAAAACCGCCATTTTAGGAACATCACACATCATTGGAAAGACGCTCGTGTAAAGTATATAATGCCTCACGCGAAATATGTTTAATGCCCGTAACACGTATTAAAAAAACAAAATGTATTTCGTAAATACTATACCTTAGGTTTAAGGTTTGTCTCGGGTACATCGAAATAAATACCCTGTAAAATGGTAAATAGATAGAATAATATAATTCAATACAATTAATCATTCAAAAGACGCTGTCGTAAAATATAATCATCTCTAACAATAAAATTATATAATACATGTAACACACATTAAAAAATAATGTACCTTAGGAACAAGGTCTGTCTCGGGTAAACTAATGCTATTTACAATTGTTTTTAAAAATCAAATAGGCCTAATTTCGGTCATTGACAACTGACGTAGGCGCACTATAGCCTAAACACGCCTATGTTACGATTTCACGTTCTGAAGGTTGTCTTTTCTCAGTTATCTGCACAAATGTCTTGTAATTTCCAAATTTATTGAAACATTAATTTTGAATGTTTTATTACGTGTTTGTAATGTGGATACATTATTAGAATCATCATTACATCAACTTATTTCCTCGGTTATCTACACAAAATGTGCTACAGTTTTTAATAGAACATGTAGCTTACTTAATAATACGAACTGTATTATTCTTTGTCCATGTTCCGGAGAAAAATACGAAGGTGCTTCAGTATAGCGAAGCTGGCGTTAGATTTGTATTTTTGTCGACGTCCGTATGTTTCCGATGTCCAGATTGTGTTTGTGACAACACAAGTTTTCTGTGGAATGATGTAATATTGACAAACGTTTACTAAATATATTAATTAGTGTCAATGTTTCATTTCGTTAAATTTTAAATATGTCACAGATAGTTATTATTGTTATTATAGCATATCTTACTCATGGGACAAACTTATTACTTAAATATTAAATATAAATTTATAAATTTTCTCGGGTTCGGTTCCCGGCGGTGCCCGAATTTATAACTTGTGTTGGGCAAGGCCGTGGTATATGCAACACGGAGTTTTCCTCCGGAGGCTTCCCCGGTTTCTCCGTGGCATCCCAACAATTACTCCATTCACACACAGAAGAAGGCAATGGCAAACCATTTCTGGATCATCTGCCAAGAACGTATATGAACAGGTCCCAGTCCGAGAAAAGGATGGAAGGATCCTGTTCATATGGACCTGTCGTCAGACAGAACACTAAATAATATTAAGATGAGGTGGTCTAGCGGTTAGAACGCTGGCCTTCTAATCCTGGGGTCTCGGGTTCGATTCCCGGCGGTGCCCGAATTTATAACTTGTGTTGGGCAAGGCCGTGGTCTAGGCAACACGGAGTTTTCCTCCGGGGGCTTCCCCGGTTTCTCCGTGGCATCCCAACAATTACTCCATTCACACACAGAAGAAGGCAATGGCAAACCACTTCTGGATCATCTGCCAAGAACGTATATGAACAGGTCCCAGTCCGAGAAAAGGATGGAAGGATCCTGTTCATATGGACCTGTCGTCAGACAGAACACTAAATAATATTAAGATGAGGTGGTCTAGCGGTTAGAACGCTGGCCTCGTAATCCTGGGGTCTCGGGTTCGAATTTATAACTTGTGTTGGGCAAGGCCGTGGTCTAGGCAACACGGAGTTTTCCTCCAGGGGCTTCCCCGGTTTCTCCGTGGCATCCCAACGATTACTCCATTCACACACAGAAGAAGGCAATGGCAAACCACTTCTGGATCATCTGCCAAGAACGTATATGAACAGGTCCCAGTCCGAGAAAAGGATGGAAGGATCCTGTTCATATGGACCTGTCGTCAAACAGAACACTAAATAAATAATAAAATGTAAAATCTGTGAGACATAACCTCAAAATTTTGCATCACTTGTAGTTTTTGCTCATAAACAAGATTTCATAAATAACATTTAGGCGTGTTTATTATCTAGGTGATATTTCAGATTATCACGTGTATGAAAGTTATGCTCATGAGGTATGTTTCACTATGTAGTCTGGTAGAAATGGGGGCAATAAGCACCTCTGAAACGTCCGTCAATTCCTACTACACGTCCCTGAAGACAGTAATCTTCATTCATGATCTAACTCCAAACCAAATTTCATATGCTCATTTCCAATATTTATATTTTTTTCGAAATGCTATCCCTTTATAATCCATTAATATGTTCTGCTAGTGTCAATCACACTTCATAAATTCGTACGTCCGCCATGGTGTTATTAGTAAATGTAAGTTATCGAATTGTACTTTGTTGGCGTGGCACAGTGATCATGATATTTCGTAAAACGAAGATAGTTGAATGTATGAAAGGGAGAAATGAATCCAGACAGCATAGAAATCTTATATATATACATACTTCCGTTTTACTTCTACGAAAGTAGGCTAAAACGTGGATTGAGTTCAACCTTAGCTCTGTAATAACTACGAACTGACGCACTCATCGATTCATAAGTCATTTAACTATTTCTATACCATTTCTGTATATGGGACAATACTAGTACAGAGTGGTTCATAAATTGATTTATCGAAACCGTTTCCAGACGTTATTTCAATGAAAATCTTTGAGTACATCCCGTAAACAGTGGTAACCATCGAATATTGTTTTGACGTAAATACGTCTATATTTTCGGGTCAGTGTCATTCGGCAAAAAGTGAAACGAAAAAGTGTAACTGCATTTTTATGTTACCTTGGAAACTTCAATTTTTTACTCGGCATTTTGTTACCTATAAAACATTTCATTACATTACCTTACATTACATTACTTTACATTACATTACATTCAGCTACCACAGACCCATCTTAAGCGTAACTAATTTAAGTTAAATAAGCAATGTCTTAATCAAACTTTACTCAATTGTAAAGCATGTATAAAGGAAATATTTAGAATAAAGCCAATATATAAACTTCCTTTCTGTATAGACGTATTTACGTCTAATTCTCCGGAACCGTGGTTCCACTATCAATTTTTTCGTTTTGTTTATTTACTTATTATTACTAATATAAAGTGATTAAACAGATTCTTCATTAATGTGGTGTGTATAATCTTGGTAAAGCGACATACGATCCACTCTGAACTTCAATAACAATCAGTAATCTCTATTACTGCAATGGAAAAACAAATCTAACTGCTAACATATCGTGGCATACACTTCTTACACCATTTTCAAATATGACTCACTACATCCAGACGAAAAGGACACGGGCTTCGTGAGTAGCATAAGAAAGTTTCAAATTTCTGTGTAAATTCACGTGTTAATAGACGTTGAAATAAGACGAATTAATGTCACTGATACTATAGACCTATTTTAACCCATGTGGCTACTATGACATTATATTTTTGTTCAAGTAGCTGCTGGATTAGAAATACGACTAGCAACAGATGTCAAACAACGTGTTTTCTCACGCACTTTTCTATTCAGCTGTCTGCAAAAGATTTTAACTAGCTCGTTCAGAGGCGCGTCGCGTTGTAACTCAGTTTAAATTTATCTGAAACTGAAACTAGGGTTCCTTCCGAGAACTAAGCAGCTGCAAGATTTCCGCAACAAAATAAGAGAATCAGCTGTTGAGACGACTCAAACCGTTATTCCGAGACACGGTCTGGGGTATGATCGTGCACGTAGATACCGACGTTTCTGAGGGGCACGCTGCTTTCATCTTCAGGGCTAGAGACAGAGTTTCTCTGCAACGTTTGTAAAGTACAGACTACATTCTTAAATATTAGACTAGCTTCGGCATTGAAGGTTCTTTCCTCAGAAGAGATAAACAAAGATTTACATCATAATTCAATGACAGCTTCATCAGGTTTATTACAATTTACTACAGGGAGTGTCCTTCCTGAGAAGCCAACAACCGCCTCCCACCTACGTCTAGATCTTCCCAGTGGTCTCTTTCCTTCTGGTTTGCCCACCAAAACCCTGTATGCATTTATCTTATCTCCCATTCGGGCTACACGCTCTACCCATCTCATTCTCCTTGATTTGATCAGTCTAATTATATTTAGGGAGAAGTACAACTTATGAAACTCAAGTCTTCTAGTAATTCATCCCTCTTGGGCCCAAATATTCTTCTGAGCACCCTGTCCTCAAACACCCTCTCTCTATGTTCCTCCCTTAGTGTCAGAATCCATACCCATACAAAACTACAGGAAAAATTATAGTTTTATTATTTTAATCTTTACGTTTTTTAGACAGCGGTTTATTACAAAGCCCAGGCAATAATTTTTAAGTGTTGCAGGTACAAGAAATCATAACGCACATGAAGAGAGGCTTCTAAAATACAAGTGCGTAGAAGTGGATGTCTGAAATAAGGAAGAATGGAATAAAAATCCTGCAACTTTTTTAAAAACTAGTCTAAAACAATTCAAAGCCCTTGTGAATTTTCAATGTTGTTAACAATGCAGATGGCTTCAGCTAACTAATTTATTTTATGAAACCTCTCACATGCAAAGCAACCAAAGTTACAAATAATAATTTTATTATCATTTATTAATTTTAAGTTTCAGAGAAGAATTTGACGAAGGTATTTAATGTAATTGGATTTAATTTTCGTATTTAACCAGGAAAGGAGTAATAAAAAGTGTACAGGTGCTACAGTGAACTGTAAACCAACTAACAAGAAACCCAGAAAGATCTCGGTCCAATTCGCCAGTTGCAGGAACTTCTAGATAATTATGACTTTCAGTTAGAAGTCATTAATTTAAATATACGAATCCTAAAAGTAATCCTGACTTTAATAGAGAGAGAGAGAGAGAGAGAGAGAAGTGGGGTGGGATATGATGACAGTGATGAACAATATATATGTTATATCTGTACATGGATTGGTGGTGGGGAGGACGCGATTGTCAATTGAATTACATTCGGAGACGGTTCTGAATTAGTTAACCTAATCGAATAAAGCAGAGACGGATCTAATTTGCGTATATATTTCTGCCCAGTTAATAATAATATTGTTTTTGTAATGGTGATTATGTAATTTGAGACCATAAACACCAAATAACCATATCCTTAATTGCCAACTGTAGATGTTTGTCGCCACTGAATGACAGAAATACATGTTTACTAAGTGTAAATTATTTCTGAAAACAAATGGGTTGTATATTGACACAAACTGTCGACCTTTTTACTGCCAATAACTCCCTGCTACACGCCTACCAATGCAATATCACTAAATTTCCTCGTCAAACAGCTCAGAAATCATGGCTTTCTGCGAACATGTTGTGCACACAGAGTATATGAAGTTAAACACACCTATATTTGCCATTATCTACACTATTAAACATTCGCATATTAATTACCGATAATTTTCGATATTAACCTAGAATTAATAGTGCAGTAGGTCGAAGTGGCAATGAACTACAAACATTCACAATTTGAGGGGCGAAAAATTTGGATTGAAGACAGACAAACTAACAAACTAACAAACTATCAACTAACAAATTAAGTAATTAACCGGGTGACCGACAATTACGCAACTGAGCAGTGGTAATTGAAATAAACTTTTAGAGACAAACTAAACCACTATTATTAGTGACTAAGTAACTAAGCAGTCTTTCTTGAGAAGTGAGAATATTCCCTCTAATTGTCAAAAAAATTCCCTTTCTTTTATGAAAATCGTAGTACCAACACCGTATTAAAAAGATCATCTCATCAGAACCTAATCCGAGCCAGATAAATTCAGTCCATATTCCACCAAATATTTTAATTACATCCATCTAAATAACAATATCTACGTTTAGGTCTTCCTAATGGTATCGTCCCTTCCGGATTTCTAATTGATCTGTAGATACAGAACATATACATGGGAAAAAACTATTATTGAAATAATAGGAAAATCCAAGGAACGAAAGCTTTCGAAAATTTTAAAATTCCATACATTTCAACTAGATATAAACAAATACAAATGAATTAATAATGTAACTTAGATTAAAATAATCCAATTTTCGAGACAATGTAAAGTAATTTTTCCGGCAGATAAACACGAAAAACAAGCTAAATGACAGACAAGAAATTTTTACATGTATTAAATCTCATATCACGTATTATACAATATTACAGAATGAACATATAATCACATAAAACTAACGGAAAAATAACAATATGGACGTCTTCTGAGTTGTAGAACCGTTTAGTCTAGTATAAGTACACCAGCTCATCGCCCTGAACATGGAGGCAGCAAGGACCTCTGAAACGTCTGTAAACTTCTACCAGACCGCACGGCGCAACAACGCAGAAGAAGGCATCTTTAGACTCATCCGGTGAAAACCTTGAATCCAATTAAAATAACAGAATATTATACCGTGTCATTTGTAAAAAATATTTTAACATACCTCCAGTTGATTATTTGGTTATATCTTAAATATTTTATTACTGACATACTAAAAATGTAATGTACGTAACAATTATAATTTTCATCAACGATGTGAAATAGCTGAAGTACGATCGGTGGAAACTTGTAGTTCAAACGAAGAATGACAAACAGTGAATAGTTTGTGTAAAACGTGACAATAATTATAAAGTCAAGACTACATAAGCAAAACACAGGAATACTTCCCCCCCCCCCGGAGGAAAACTCCGCGTTGCCTAGACCACGGCCTTGCCCAACACAAGTTATAAATTCGGGCACCGCCGGGAATCGAACCAGAGACCCCAGGATTACAAGGCCAGCGTTCTAACCGCTAGACCACCGTGGTTTATAATTCAGTAAGAATGGTTAATTTCTGGTATCAATTCTTGAAGAAGTTTACCAGAGTTTTAGAGGTGGCCCTGATGATAGATGAAGCAACGACCTCAGAAACGTTGGTAAACGTCTATCAGACCACACGGAGCTACATCCCCGAAGACAGCCATCTTCATACTCTCAGCCGTGAAAACCTAAAATCCTACAAACTATACCTTCTATATATATTTTGTTAGTCTATGTATATTCTATTTAATCAAAATGCATGAGATAAATTTTGTGATCGGGGCGGAGCAGCTTGACCTATGAAATGGCAAAGTTTTAACGTATTTATTGACTAATTACTGTATTTATAAAGTAGAACTTCTGATAAAACGTGTAACAGAGCGATATGTTTGACACAATTAAATAATCAATCATAAACGACATTAAAACCTCAAAAATTAAGGCCTGGTGGATGGCAGCACGAGAAAGAGATGAATGGAGGTTTCTTCAGGAAGCCAGGGCTCATAAAGCGCTGCAGAGCTAGAAGAAGAAGAATAAGAATAAGGAGGAGGGTAAGAAGAATGAGAAGGAGGAGGGTAGGAAGAATGAGAAGGAGGAGGGTAGGAAGAATGAGAAGGAGGAGGGTAAGAAGAATGAGAAGGAGGAGGGTAGGAAGAATGAGAAGGAGGAGGGTAGGAAGAATGAGAAGGAGGAGGGTAAGAAGAATGAGAAGGAGGAGGGTAGGAAGAATGAGAAGGAGGAGGGTAGGAAGAATGAGAAGGAGGAGTGTAAGAAGAATGAGAAGGAGGAGGGTAGGAAGAATGAGAAGGAGGAGGGTAGGAAGAATGAGAAGGAGGAGGGTAAGAAGAATGAGAAGGAGGAGGGTAGGAAGAATGAGAAGGAGGAGTGTAAGAAGAATGAGAAGGAGGAGGGTAGGAAGAATGAGAAGGAGGAGGGTAAGAAGAATGAGAAGGAGGAGGGTAGGAAGAATGAGAAGGAGGAGGGTAGGAAGAATGAGAAGGAGGAGGGTAAGAAGAATGAGAAGGAGGAGGGTAGGAAGAATGAGAAGGAGGAGGGTAGGAAGAATGAGAAGGAGGAGTGTAAGAAGAATGAGAAGGAGGAGGGTAGGAAGAATGAGAAGGAGGAGTGTAAGAAGAATGAGAAGGAGGAGGGTAGGAAGAATGAGAAGGAGGAGGGTAGGAAGAATGAGAAGGAGGAGTGTAAGAAGAATGAGAAGGAGGAGGGTAGGAAGAATGAGAAGGAGGAGGGTAGGAAGAATGAGAAGGAGGAGTGTAAGAAGAATGAGAAGGAGGAGGGTAGGAAGAATGAGAAGGAGGAGGGTAGGAAGAATGAGAAGGAGGAGGGTAAGAAGAATGAGAAGGAGGAGGGTAGGAAGAATGAGAAGGAGGAGTGTAAGAAGAATGAGAAGGAGGAGGGTAGGAAGAATGAGAAGGAGGAGGGTAGGAAGAATGAGAAGGAGGAGGGTAGGAAGAATGAGAAGGAGGAGGGTAAGAAGAATGAGAAGGAGGAGGGTAGGAAGAATGAGAAGGAGGAGTGTAGGAAGAATGAGAAGGAGGAGTGTAAGAAGAATGAGAAGGAGGAGGGTAGGAAGAATGAGAAGGAGGAGGGTAGGAAGAATGAGAAGGAGGAGTGTAAGAAGAATGAGAAGGAGGAGGGTAGGAAGAATGAGAAGGAGGAGTGTAAGAAGAATGAGAAGGAGGAGGGTAGGAAGAATGAGAAGGAGGAGGGTAGGAAGAATGAGAAGGAGGAGTGTAAGAAGAATGAGAAGGAGGAGGGTAGGAAGAATGAGAAGGAGGAGGGTAGGAAGAATGAGAAGGAGGAGTGTAAGAAGAATGAGAAGGAGGAGGGTAGGAAGAATGAGAAGGAGGAGTGTAAGAAGAATGAGAAGGAGGAGGGTAGGAAGAATGAGAAGGAGGAGGGTAGGAAGAATGAGAAGGAGGAGTGTAAGAAGAATGAGAAGGAGGAGGGTAGGAAGAATGAGAAGGAGGAGGGTAGGAAGAATGAGAAGGAGGAGTGTAAGAAGAATGAGAAGGAGGAGGGTAGGAAGAATGAGAAGGAGGAGGGTAGGAAGAATGAGAAGGAGGAGTGTAAGAAGAATGAGAAGGAGGAGGGTAGGAAGAATGAGAAGGAGGAGGGTAGGAAGAATGAGAAGGAGGAGGGTAAGAAGAATGAGAAGGAGGAGGGTAGGAAGAATGAGAAGGAGGAGTGTAGGAAGAATGAGAAGGAGGAGGGTAAGAAGAATGAGAAGGAGGAGGGTAGGAAGAATGAGAAGGAGGAGGGTAGGAAGAATGAGAAGGAGGAGGGTAAGAAGAATGAGAAGGAGGAGGGTAGGAAGAATGAGAAGGAGGAGGGTAGGAAGAATGAGAAGGAGGAGTGTAAGAAGAATGAGAAGGAGGAGGGTAGGAAGAATGAGAAGGAGGAGTGTAAGAAGAATGAGAAGGAGGAGGGTAGGAAGAATGAGAAGGAGGAGTGTAAGAAGAATGAGAAGGAGGAGGGTAGGAAGAATGAGAAGGAGGAGGGTAGGAAGAATGAGAAGGAGGAGGGTAGGAAGAATGAGAAGGAGGAGTGTAAGAAGAATGAGAAGGAGGAGTGTAAGAAGAATGAGAAGGAGGAGGGTAGGAAGAATGAGAAGGAGGAGGGTAAGAAGAATGAGAAGGAGGAGGGTAGGAAGAATGAGAAGGAGGAGGGTAGGAAGAATGAGAAGGAGGAGTGTAAGAAGAATGAGAAGGAGGAGGGTAGGAAGAATGAGAAGGAGGAGTGTAAGAAGAATGAGAAGGAGGAGGGTAGGAAGAATGAGAAGGAGGAGGGTAGGAAGAATGAGAAGGAGGAGTGTAAGAAGAATGAGAAGGAGGAGGGTAGGAAGAATGAGAAGGAGGAGGGTAGGAAGAATGAGAAGGAGGAGTGTAAGAAGAATGAGAAGGAGGAGGGTAGGAAGAATGAGAAGGAGGAGTGTAAGAAGAATGAGAAGGAGGAGGGTAGGAAGAATGAGAAGGAGGAGGGTAGGAAGAATGAGAAGGAGGAGTGTAAGAAGAATGAGAAGGAGGAGGGTAGGAAGAATGAGAAGGAGGAGGGTAGGAAGAATGAGAAGGAGGAGTGTAAGAAGAATGAGAAGGAGGAGGGTAGGAAGAATGAGAAGGAGGAGGGTAGGAAGAATGAGAAGGAGGAGTGTAAGAAGAATGAGAAGGAGGAGGGTAGGAAGAATGAGAAGGAGGAGGGTAGGAAGAATGAGAAGGAGGAGGGTAAGAAGAATGAGAAGGAGGAGGGTAGGAAGAATGAGAAGGAGGAGTGTAGGAAGAATGAGAAGGAGGAGGGTAAGAAGAATGAGAAGGAGGAGGGTAGGAAGAATGAGAAGGAGGAGGGTAGGAAGAATGAGAAGGAGGAGGGTAAGAAGAATGAGAAGGAGGAGGGTAGGAAGAATGAGAAGGAGGAGGGTAGGAAGAATGAGAAGGAGGAGTGTAAGAAGAATGAGAAGGAGGAGGGTAGGAAGAATGAGAAGGAGGAGGGTAGGAAGAATGAGAAGGAGGAGGGTAAGAAGAATGAGAAGGAGGAGGGTAGGAAGAATGAGAAGGAGGAGTGTAAGAAGAATGAGAAGGAGGAGGGTAGGAAGAATGAGAAGGAGGAGGGTAAGAAGAATGAGAAGGAGGAGGGTAGGAAGAATGAGAAGGAGGAGGGTAGGAAGAATGAGAAGGAGGAGGGTAAGAAGAATGAGAAGGAGGAGGGTAGGAAGAATGAGAAGGAGGAGGGTAGGAAGAATGAGAAGGAGGAGTGTAAGAAGAATGAGAAGGAGGAGGGTAGGAAGAATGAGAAGGAGGAGGGTAGGAAGAATGAGAAGGAGGAGGGTAAGAAGAATGAGAAGGAGGAGGGTAGGAAGAATGAGAAGGAGGAGTGTAAGAAGAATGAGAAGGAGGAGGGTAGGAAGAATGAGAAGGAGGAGGGTAGGAAGAATGAGGAGGAGAAGGAGTATACGAAGAATGAGAAGGAGGAAGGTAAGAAGAATGAGAAGGAGGAGTGTAAGAAGAATGAGAAGGAGGAGGGTAGGAAGAATGAGAAGGAGGAGGGTAGGAAGAATGAGAAGGAGGAGGGTAGGAAGAATGAGAAGGAGGAGGGTAAGAAGAATGAGAAGGAGGAGGGTAGGAAGAATGAGAAGGAGGAGGGTAGGAAGAATGAGAAGGAGGAGTGTAAGAAGAATGAGAAGGAGGAGGGTAGGAAGAATGAGAAGGAGGGTAGGAAGAATGAGAAGGAGGAGGGTAGGAAGAATGAGAAGGAGGAGGGTAGGAAGAATGAGAAGGAGGAGGGTAAGAAGAATGAGAAGGAGGAGGGTAGGAAGAATGAGAAGGAGGAGGGTAGGAAGAATGAGAAGGAGGAGTGTAAGAAGAATGAGAAGGAGGAGGGTAGGAAGAATGAGAAGGAGGAGGGTAGGAAGAATGAGAAGGAGGAGGGTAAGAAGAATGAGAAGGAGGAGGGTAGGAAGAATGAGAAGGAGGAGTGTAAGAAGAATGAGAAGGAGGAGGGTAGGAAGAATGAGAAGGAGGAGGGTAGGAAGAATGAGAAGGAGGAGTGTAAGAAGAATGAGAAGGAGGAGGGTAGGAAGAATGAGAAGGAGGAGGGTAGGAAGAATGAGAAGGAGGAGGGTAGGAAGAATGAGAAGGAGGAGGGTAAGAAGAATGAGAAGGAGGAGGGTAGGAAGAATGAGAAGGAGGAGGGTAGGAAGAATGAGAAGGAGGAGTGTAAGAAGAATGAGAAGGAGGAGGGTAGGAAGAATGAGAAGGAGGAGGGTAGGAAGAATGAGAAGGAGGAGGGTAAGAAGAATGAGAAGGAGGAGGGTAGGAAGAATGAGAAGGAGGAGTGTAAGAAGAATGAGAAGGAGGAGGGTAGGAAGAATGAGAAGGAGGAGGGTAGGAAGAATGAGAAGGAGGAGGGTAAGAAGAATGAGAAGGAGGAGGGTAGGAAGAATGAGAAGGAGGAGGGTAGGAAGAATGAGGAGGAGAAGGAGTATACGAAGAATGAGAAGGAGGAAGGTAAGAAGAATGAGAAGGAGGAGTGTAAGAAGAATGAGAAGGAGGAGGGTAGGAAGAATGAGAAGGAGGAGGGTAGGAAGAATGAGGAGGAGAAGGAGTATACGAAGAATGAGAAGGAGGAAGGTAAGAAGAATGAGAAGGAGGAGTGTAAGAAGAATGAGAAGGAGGAGAAGAATAAATAGCCAATCATTATTACGGAATACCAGCTAATTACAAACAATTGAAGAGATCCAACTTAAAATGGTCGATAGAAGTGGTAATTGACAACAATGGTTTTGGGAAATTAAGAATAGAATTCAACATGGCCGAAAGGCGGCAGGATTTTTAAATTCATTTCTTTTATTCAACACATCTCTGGAAGAGTAAAAATAAAATATTCGTCCTAACATCAGTGAACTCTGTTCTGACATATGGTTGTGGAAAATGGGTCACGAAGACGAAATATAAACAAAATTTATTAAGTCAAAATGTAAAACTTAGAAGCAGCTGTGACGTCACGTCCTTATTACACCTCCGCTCCCCACTGTCGGCGCTGCCACTCGTGAAACTCTAACGGGTTAGGGGATTCCCTGAAGCGGGGCCAATCAAAACAATTAGTAGCGTACTTGGCCCGTATATCTTCAGAGGGCATGTTGATACAGTGTGGTCCTTTGACCCCCTCAAACGCCTCACTCATTCATTAAGAGAGCTCTTCTCAGAAGTGCCAACCTTTTCGTTTTCAGCCTGCTGACCGCGAGCGGCTATTGGCACGTCGGGAAAATTAATGAACACATTTATAACACGCTAGGACATAGTAAATTACTTCGCATACGCAACTGGAGACACACATCTTATCCTTGTTGCGTTCATTTTAATCAGTATTCTGACTCCAGCCATTTCATACTGACATATACCACTGCCTTGTAGAGTATTCATATATAAAAATTACATTCCATAATCTCAACTTCAGTACCCTGAGGATGAGGACAAGATGGTTCTCAATACGAGAATAATTCATTATAAAAATTATACTATTTAAAGCACCCACTGTCTCATCTTCACTCCGAAAACTTTAAACTACCACGACGTAATTTTGTATACAACGGCGTTTGATTTCTACGCAGATCAACTTAACTCATACTGCCTGTACACTCAACTACAAATTCTCCTCATTGATGGTCTAACTACAGGCAACTCTCGGTTTACGAACGAGTTCCGTTCCAAGACGTTGTTCGTTATGTGTATCTTCCATTCATGAGCTTTTACGATACGTATCGTGTACGTTAGCAGCCATTTTAAAGCATTAAAACCATGTACTAAACATCGAATGATCTATACCAGTGGTATTCAACCTGGGGTACGCGAAGACATCTTAGGGGGTACGTGAAATTTAAAGAAATGTATATTTTATGACAAACACTGAATAATCACTAATATAATTTATTTAATTTATTTTAAATGCAGATTATATAATATGTATAACTTGAATTATACACCAACAACTTTGGGGGTACAAAGTTAAAGAGAAATTATAACTGGGGGTACGCAAACAAAAAAGGTTGAATACCATTGGTCTATACGATACGTTTACAATACAATATATTTTAATAGGGGGAATCACCGATTTCTTTCCCACGAGAAAACATTTTACGCGACCTGGCATGTAAACCAACGTTTTTTAATGGTTAGATTAGTTAAATTAACCAAGAACACTTCAGTATAATTATCATATAATAATTTTCTGATAATTATTGTAATAAATACAATTTTAAAAGTTTATTAATTTAAATCTTACAATTATATTCAATATACGTTTGGCATTTCATTTTGTAAGGAACTCTATCTATTGGCGACTTTAAGAAATTTTGAATGAATTGTGACGTTCGTTATAGCGAATGTTCGTCAACGACGATCTGCTATCGGTCACTGTCTTCTTGATACTTCACACTCTTAACATAACCTCGCTCCTGCTGATCAAGAAATTTTTGAAAATCTGCCATCTCATCTGTGTTTTCAGCTATCTTAGATAATTGCATAGCCCATCTAAATGCCAATCACTGCCTGTTTGATACTACACACTGCACCATAACCTCCCTAGAGCTGGTCTAGACAGCTGATCAGTTCCTTCTTAGTGGCGTTTTCCTCCAGTAAATCACGGTCTCGCCGGTAGAGTTAGAGCTGTCAAAGATGTAGCCTTCTGCATGCTACTCTAGAATCCATTAACTTGAGTTATTTTCTACGGATATTTCTAAACCAAATCCAAAAGCAAATTTATCCTCGTTTCCAGTGTCCTTACGGCCCTGATGCTGAGTACTACATGTATCGATTCTACGCTAAGGATGGTTCAGACGACGCATATAAACTTCCGGCCGACAAAAATACTCGCTGTATAAAATTTAAAGTGCGTTCCAGCTATCTACAGGCTTAGTAAGAAATTGGATTTCTGTCACTTCGGTGAAATCTTTTCTCTTTCAGTGAAGCTGTCAAGAATGCGTGGAGAATTACCTTCATTGTATCATACGTCTGCATGACGCGGTGCTTAGTAAAGTACCAGGGACTTCATCTCTTTAATGGAACCTATATATAGTAAAACCCGTGATGGAAAATATTCATCTGACATATTTCTTACTCAGTACAGTCTCAAACAAAACGAAAAATTAAAGTAAAGTAAAGCCATGTGGGTCGCTTGGGGGGAGAGAACTACAGCTCCTACTCATTCTTGACCTCGGTACTAGATGGGGGTGGCAACACACCCCGCTTTATCCCCGGGAAAGGACCACGGTGCCCAT
Source organism: Zootermopsis nevadensis (assembly GCF_977971745.1). Classification (NCBI taxonomy): domain Eukaryota; kingdom Metazoa; phylum Arthropoda; class Insecta; order Blattodea; family Termopsidae; genus Zootermopsis; species Zootermopsis nevadensis. The sequence goes on along the minus strand of NW_028259154.1, from coordinate 10,355,524 downwards.
TGGATAGGAGGCTAGGTGGGACCCAGAGCTGGTCTGGACGCAGAGGCTAGAGGAAAAATTCTCTGCCCCAGTCGGGGATCGAACCATCCAGCCCGTTCCTAGTTACTAAACTGACTGAGCTATCCCGGCTTCCAAACAAGGCGATGCTTTATTTTAATTGATTTTTCAAATAATCTTTGCAATACACGATCAGGAAGGTTGAAAGAAATAAGATGTACTGGAATTGAATGGGATTATTCAGCTTCTGGTCTGTGCTGAATATACACTATATACTAATGTGCATGGTGGAAAACTAACTACTAACTACCTGACTGAGTGCCTAACGCCATGGAGCACAGTCTTTCTTGAAAAGCTAATAGTATGTTCAGTTAGTAAAGAAATTCCTCGCATTTTATGGAACCCTAAGGTTAATTTCCGTGTTCACAAAAGCCTAAGAAGTCCTAATAACTGCATAACATTTTCTAGAGGTCGCGCGAGTAGTGGTGGCACCTAAATGCGCGATGCGTAAGCCGGGAGAGGGGAGTTCATTAGTAGTGGGGGTCGCACAGCCCCAGCTGCGGTGACGCACCGAACTAAACACTGCTAGAACTGCAAAGCAACTGAAGCTGACACCCCTCTAGCGCGTGCTTCGGACGAGTCCATCTCATACGACCAAAATCAGTCCTTTGCGCAAGTATCAGCACTTCTCTCTCGGCCTCTAACACGCTGATTCTCTGTGGTGAGTACTTGTAATTCCTTATCCCAAACCAAAGTTTGAGGCTGTCCGTGACTACTTTTTCAATATATTCGCAAATACCCTCCATATCTGGATTTTTTCATCCGTAACTTAAAGACGTAAACATCAAACATAAATTCACAGAAGCTACATTATATGCTGTAATAACGTTGTACTACAAGTAATCGTACAGATAATTAGGTCTATGCTGAAGATGGCTGTCTTCTTGGGTGTTCCGCTGATTACTGTCGTACAAATTAGCCGACGTCTCCGAGGTGCTTAGAGCATCCGTCTTAAGGGTGACAATTTATCACGGTAACAGCTTAACCGAGATTGGGACCGCGGGTTACATGCAGTTTGTGGGAGTCAGAGGGGGGTGAGAAACGCGGTAGGAAGAAATAGGAAGATGACAATTGAGGTGAATATTTACACCCTTAAATATGCAGAATGAAAGAAACCAAACCTTGTTAAACGGGTGCAGCTCTTTGCATGCTAATAATTCTGATGTAATTTGGTCCCTATAGCGGGGACAGTGGAGGTAACATCGCTGATATAGAAATCCGTGTTTGATCATATATTTTTTGCAGTTGTTTCCACCATCCACTCTGAATTAACAGATCGTATCTCACAGTGCTTGAATACACTGGGACGCGACAGGCCCGGTGACGTCACTGTAGGCTTGCATGTTGCAGGAAGGTAGAAATACGAGGTGCGATCGGAAAGTTTCGAGACTGCGCCTATAAAAACCCGTACACTTATCTCAGGTATTAAATTCATCCATCACCCTCGAAGTAGTTCCCCTGGGAGTGAACACAACGATCCCAGCGCCGCTGCCAAGCCTGGAAGCATCCCTGGAAATCTTTCTTTGTCAGCCTGTCAAGCACCATCTGCGATTCTGCCTGAATCTCTTCTATCGTCTCAAATCTCCTTCCCTTTAGCTGAATTTTCATCTTTGGGAAGAGGAAGAAGTTACACGGAGCTTAGAAAGGAAGTTGGGGTCGGTTCTTGCAAGATCTTTGAGCTCCTGACAAACGAGAAGTCGATTCTGCTTCTGGTCCTCAGACAGGATGCGTCGCATGTGGAGTTCTTCCTTTAGAATCAGCTGACAGGTCCCATAGCCTATCCCAACAATGTCGCACAAGTCGTACGACGTCGATCTTCGTGAATGGCCTGCCGAATCTTCGTAACATTTTCGGGCGTTGTGCTCGAAGATGGTCGTCCAGAACGCTCGTCATCATCGACAGAGGTTCGGCCATTTTTAAAACGTGAATGCCACACAAAAGTTTGTGCACGACCCATTGCGGACTCCCCAAATGCTTGCTTTAGCATTTCATAGGTTTCCGTAGCCGCTTTGGCGAGTCTTTGGCAAAATTTGATGCACACGCCATTCCGAAATCGCAGGAGGGTCGGTGTAATGCACTACCAAAACGCCCGTAACTAAGAAACAAATGCTAATTCGATGATGCCGGCTGGCACACTGATTCACTATGAATGTAGGTCGCACCCCCTAAAGGCAGAAGCTCGTACTACATCCGGTTCGCCCTCTATTGACACAGTCTTGAAACTTTCCGATCGCACCTCGTAGTACCAGTGGTTTACAGGTTAAATTTCGGTTCTGAACTGTCAGTAATCAAAGAAAATGTATCTGATTATTTTATGGACAACCAGACTTATCAAAATGCAATAAAGAAACGAATTGTGAGAAAAAGAAACGTTAGTTGTGACGTCTGAGAATAAATATTTCTTAATTTCTATCTGTGGGAACGATGAGTTATAATTAGGAAGTTTTTGTCGTATTATTACCGACAAACTCTAAGAAAAATAAATAAATAGTGACAGCTTGTTGTATTTGAACGGAACTATCGATTTTTGAGATTGTAAACGTACCATTTGCATTTATACACTTTTCATTTTAAGGTCAGGGAATACACAAGAAGCATTTTCTCTACCTTTAAAGCAAAATGCCTAAGGTTATTTTTCGTGCAACTGTTATCTCATGGCCGAATCAACATACGTGACGAGCCAAGGGAAAATTACACTAGAGTTTCATTCTATGACGTCACGCCCGTCTCAATTTGTGGTAAGATCGGATTAAGTTACGAAGGAAACTAATTGTGCAATTACACAGAATGTTGTGTACAAGTAGGTATTTCTCCACAATAATTACGCCACTCACAGGCGCAACTGAAGTCTTCGTCTGACAGGGCAAATAAAATAAATTACGTAATTACGACTTCAGAAAAGCAGAAGTCACTTTGCAGGGAAATTTGACTCAAGCACCTAATTCGTCAGTTGGAAGACATGTTTCTTGATGAGTTAGCAAGCAATACAGATGTTAACAGGGCAAACTTCTGGGGGTGTTAGTGAAATAACCACCCTAAGTTCATCCTCATGTTGCGGATGCAGATGGCCACCAGATGGCAGACAGATGCGAATACAGTACCTACTAAATCCATTAAGACAGCTGAAAAGGGGCAGAACTCCAAACTAGACGTTCTGTGGGAGCTAACAACTCTGGTGACCGCATTCTGTGGCTCCGAATTCGTGACTTAGTACAGAATTTTCTTGACTAGCTGAGTGAATATCAGCTTCAGGAATGTCTTCTTCACGGAGTTTGTAAAATTAACATAAACCATCCTATACTACATCTACTTGCTGCAATATCGAAATTAAGCTGGAGGCAACGTCTTCAGATCTGCGGGTCACACACTGACTGCGTAACAAGAGTTCTGCAGACTGTTCACTTAATTTAGTTGTTTGTGTAAAGAACAGAACGTAAGACGCCATGAAGCAAGCAATTTCACGGTTCATCTTGACTGCAGAGAACAAACTCCATATCACTTCTAATGACTTCATTATTTTGGCAGTTGGTAAGACTGATGAAAAACTTCAAACTTTCTGGCACAAGCTCTGACCTTGCGGGACGACTGCACTGCGTCACTGGAGTCAGCGAAAACTCTTAAGGTCGGTAACAAACCTATTGGAACAAACTAGTTCACAACGTAAACACATTAACGTAACAATTAATAACAGTTGGATTGGTTCACTTAGACTTCTGGAGGGCTAAAACCAGTGTGTCTCAGTATGACTCTATTTGTCTAACAGAGCTTAAAATCAGCGGAGTCAGGTATTTTGACTAAAGGAACACAGGCGGAGACAAGACGTCTAGTACCTTCTACCCTCCTGAAATTCAAAACTCAATTACAGTTCTAATAAGTACGAAAATTGTTACTCCTCTTAATTACCAAGTGTTAGAAGTTCAGATTGCTAATCTCACAGCTCAGTTCCAGAAGTCATTACGCCTCAAATATTTATGAATAAACTGTGACACGCAGATGTCCTAAAACAAGCAGTCAGAATGTGTGTTCAAACACGTGCATATAAAAACCAGTCACTTGGCCAGCTCAATCTAATCTACACTTAATAGTGAGGCGATATTTTCCTCTTACGTACAAGGACCACACCTGTTCTGAGGTCCGTGTAGCCTCCTATCCAGAAGACAGCGGGGTAAAAACTGAAGTGAAACTTCCATCTTAATCCAGTGCCTATGTTAAGAATGCGTAGAGCTATACCTTCACTCCTCCATACGTCAGCATGTCGTGATGCGTAGCTAAGCACCAGGAATAAATCTGCGTTTGCCTTAACATCCTTGGAATCCATCTTATCTTACTTACCTTCTTTAAATTAAACTTATTATTTATTATTTAGTGTTCTGTCTGACGACAGGTCCATATGAACTGGATCCTTTCATCCTTTTCTCGGACTGGGACCTGTTCATATACGTTCTTGGCAGATGATCCAGAAGTGGTTTGCCATTGCCTTCTTCTGTGTGTGAATGGAGTAATTGTTGGGATGCCACGGAGAAACCGGGGAAGCCCCCGGGGGAAAACTCCGTGTTGCCTAGACCACGGCCTTGCCCAACACAAGTTATAAATTCGGGCACCGCCGGGAATCGAACCCGAGACCCCAGGATTACAATGCCAGCGTTCTAACCGCTAGACCACCGTGGCTAGTTAAATTAAACTTATGATACAACAATGTGCCTATGTGTGTCCTTCATTTCAACCTGTGGAACATCTGAAGGATTTTCACGAAATTTGGTATTGACATTATGCACCTCCAAATTTTGCATTTTAATTACCTACATTCTGAAATATGTTTCGCTAGTCATCAGTTACGAATATGGTACTACGAATGTTTAATTTTATATTCGACAGACCCTGTGTGTATATACTCGTATTTAATAAGGTATTCCCAATATTTCAATTAAATTCATTTATTAAAATGTTTGCCGACAGCGAACAGTCAATGACAGGCAAACATTGATATATACATACATAAACTAAAAACAGACTAAACTTTATAATAGATCAATCAAACATTTCCCGTAGTGACAAACATGTCCTTAATGAATCACGTTTTAAAGGTCATAACATAAACGTCATTGGTATAATTCAGTTAAACAACAAATTAAATGCAGTGCTTGATAAAATCAGAATAGCCAATTACAAGTACACAAAAAATAAAACACAATATATGATACAAAAAGAAAAACAAGTAAGAAAATACAGTATAAGTAAACTGGCTAAATATTAATAATATGCATAAGTTAAATACACTTTGTTAATGATGTCAATCCTCTAACACAGTATTGGCAGCAGAAACACCTAGACGAGGAACTGGCCTTTAAACTACTACGAACGGAAAACGAGCAGTAGTCTCTAACAGATCTAAAGGTAATAAGCAAAAAAAAATGAATCCAAAAAGGATAGGTAGCAAATATTTTCTTTGAAATTATTAATGACAAAAAGACCATCAAGTACCTCGTCAGGTGGAGTCAAAGAAAATTTAACCTAAGAGGTCTTCATATTTATAGTTCATTTGCCACTAAATAATCTTGCGTAAAATAAAGCCTCAAATTTCCATTGAATTCTTTCAAGTTTAGTATAATCAGTGAAAGTAATGGAATTCCATGCAACAGATCCATACTCAAGTTTAGACCAAACAAGATTATTATACAAAACCAATAGGCTATCTAAAGTAGAAAATGAAGACGTAATATACCTAATCAAACCTAGCATTCTAAATATGCTGGTGAAAATAAAGCTTGCATACTGAGATCTTTAACACACTGAGAACGCAATATCAAATTGTCATATAATTTGTAATAGAAATATATGCTGTTTGTTTTGCGAATAAAAGATATAATCGTGGTTTTACCTAAATTAAGCTTCATACCATTTTTATGGCACCAATTTTGCACAGCATAAATATCATGTTGCAGCAACTTACAATCAAAAGCGTTTCTAATATTACGATATATCTTTAAATCGTCAGCAAACAAAAGGTAACTGGAATTAGAAACAGAGTCGCAAATATCATTAATAAATATATAATATTAATTCCTTTATTAAAGTGTCTGTCAATAATTAAGAGCTCGTGATAGTCAAATAATAACTGTACAATTAAATAAAACAAATAAAAATAAAGCTAAAATTTAAATACTTTACAACATTGAGAACATTTCCTCAAATGGGGCATTCTTTTAGTAAAAATGTCCAATAACCTGATCATGTCATATGCAGCAACAAAGCACCTAATTAAATTACTATCTTAGTGCACTCTTCAAGCTCAAAGCAGAAAATTATCTCAATTGATTTGTAGGCTCATGAATACTAACAGGATCCATAAAATATTAATACCAATCAAATAAATCGATTAATATTAAATCACCGCACATAATAATCACACTATGGAATGGTAATTTATTTTGCCTGTGGAAACATTAATAATTATCTACGAAGGTGATAACAACATAATAAATTGAAATGACAGTAATAACTTTCTTTGCCATAATTACAGTTTGACGCAACAGGAAGAATACGTGACTAGAGTAGAAGTCTATCGTATCTGCGCACGGCCAACAACGCTAACTCATGAGCTTCGTTGTATTTTACTGCTAGATACAAACATAATATTAACAGCAGCGCAGAATACGTAGCAGTAAGATTCTGTGCAATAGGAATCTAGTTCGTGAGTCCTACCGTTCACTCATCTTTATTTTAGTTGTTTAACCTCCCATTTTCTTGTATTTTCCAAGTGAGAGGTATCTAAGAAGTTTTCCCATCACAAAATCATACACTAGTTCGCTTGCTTTCCTTTCGTTCTCTCCCTTTCGATGACTTTCGCCTTTTTCTTGCGTATCTTTATAGAGGTCGCGCGAGAAGTGCTGGCACATGCGCAGAGGACTGATTTTGGTCGTATGAGATGGACTCGTCCGAGCACGCGCTAGAGGGGTGTCAGCTTCAGTCGGTTTGTAGCTCTAGCTGTGTTTAGTTCGGTGCGTCACCGCAGCTGAGACTGTGCGACCCCCACTACTAATGAACTTCCCTCTCTCGGCTTACACATCGCGCATTTAGGTGCCACGACTACTCGCGCGACCTCTACCTACCATTCTTCTAAGGAACCTAACTGCGCAGTGCACAGACAATGAGTTCGCCTACATTAAAGTTAGCGTCTCTGACCACTCGATTTGTCGGCGGACATAATCACTTCCCCCAAAACTGTGCACTGAATACACACGTTATGAACACAGAAATCTGAACACTGCCACGAAACCAACCAGACCAGCGCGCATAGTGTCTCACTCATTAAAATACCGTGGTTTTTGTCAGGCTTACCACCATTAATTTAAATATACCATAGTCTTTTTAAACTTGCGCTTATTTTATTGACTGTCAATCATAAACAGGGCAGTTGCGTAACGATAAACCAGCCAGTCAATATATTCATGACAGACACACCAAAGATTACAAAACAATATTATTAACCCTTTGATACAAAACCTCAGCTATATAAAACCTAAAAAATCGGTTCTGGCCCCCAAATCACACCGCATCTCCATTATAAACATCATTCTGCTAATTATTAGAGAATCTCCGTTTATTCTGATAACCAGGCGAAACATAAATGTACTCTCTTGATTGTACTATCAAGTTACTAAACGTTACAAAAATTTACAAAATCAAACCAGGCTCAATGCTGATCATTATGAAGGAGACAGAGCCAGTCTTCGAATCGCTGATTTTTAATTCACCACTGACTGATCGCCCCAAAGAATTTTATAGCATTCAGTCGCTGTTAAATTTTTAAATCTTGTATAAATTGATTTGTACAAACACGGATTATCTTCTTAGATTTATTTAGCCACTCATTCATACAGACAGACACACGTAAACGGTTATTACTTGTGAAATATGAATTCTTATTGCTCTGACGGAGGCGTTACGTTTTTACAAACCACTGTTTACCACTTTCAAGACCACACGTCGTCAACAACACAGCTCACGACAGACAACGTTATACTTTCTTGTGTCTAGCATGAATTATCCAGTGCTTCATACCACCAATTTCATTAAATCTAATGTTGGCAGCAGTGTCACCTGAGGGTTTTATTTCTTCTTTTGGAGCAAGACAGTTTGTTGGAGCATCTAACTAAGATCGATTCTATGTTCTTGGACTTTGCGATAGATGATTTATTGAGTATTACGAAGCGAAACTTTGACTCATTAATTTATTTTTTATTTTCATTCCACTTTATCATCGCGTAGCTCCATTCCTCTGGTGTCTGAATCCCGTCCTTAACGTGTAGATTGATTGCCAAGAGATTTATTCTTATGCGTTGTCAGTGCTGCTGTTTATGTCTTACTACCCTGTTCTATATAGCTTAAATAAAATCCTAACTGAATATCAAGATGGAGACAAGATTAAATTTAATAACGTATGTCGTTATTTTCTTACGAATTTGTAATCCTGACAACTTTTAAAAACACTAAAGATTAATACTTCGACAAGAAGTAAAATTACTAGATGGTTGTATGGCTGTGAAAAATTGTCTCCATCACAAAGAGTAGAATATAAACCACAACTGTTTGAAAACAAATTACTCAGGAATCTAACCTAACCTAACATAACATAACCTAAAAGGGACGAAGTAATTGGGCAATTCAAAACGTTACATGACAAGGCGCTTTGTGATTTATTCTTTACCTAGTACTGTACTGAGCAGAAATGAATGTTAAGTGCAACTAACTGGGCTATTACTCGGAATACGGTACACAATAAATGCATCACATAGCGAAACCACTTGGAAATCCGTCATTCGAAAACTGTAAAGGAGATGGTAGGATAATGTCGAGAAGAATCTCATGAAAACAGATTGAGGAAGAGAAGACAACTTATATATTGATTTTAAGAAAACGGGTTGTGAGAAAAGGAGAATAACGTGGAGCCAGTCTGGATAGGTACAGTTGCGGAGAAGATAAAAATCCTTGCACCTTACAGGAATCAAGTACGGTAATTTTAACTATATCGCCTCAATACGTTAAGAAGATTGTAATGGTACACCCTTTGGAGTACGGTAACATTCGAAAGGCATTCTTTACGCAGCATCACGTGCACTGACGTCAGTAGGGCAACCAAGGAAATAAAAAATGCAACAATCATTTTGAAAGGCACAAATGTATCTTACAATAATGCGACCTTAGGTAATTGTTCCACTGATATAATTCGATTCCACTTTTAAATAACAGCAATAAATTAATAACAATAATAACACGAAGCACGGAAAGTGTTTTCGATACTAGAACACACAGAATATACTCCTGTGTTATTTGCATAACGAATTTAAAAATATTAAATCCGCCTTCTATCGCGAAATGAATTTGTGGCTCATTTTAAAACAGTCACAATTTTCAAATATTCAATATCATAAAAACACATTTTCCATATACAAAATTCCAATGTTTAAATTTGAACATTTATCATACCCAAACATTTTTACCCCATACTAAATAATCAAACCTATTCACCCCTATCCTGACGTAAATTAAAACAAAATGACCTGTCCTAACCTGAAAACCTAAAATAACCTAAATTAACCTGATGTAACATAGACTAATCACACTTAGCCCAACCTAATTTATCCTAACCTAACTCCTCCTAATTACTTAACAATATATCACCAACTCTAACCCAACTTTCCTTTCTGAAACTAAAAAAACCTAACCTAACCTAACCTAACATAAATTAACAGGAGGAATAACGACTGGAATATTAATTAAAACAAAGATAACAATAACTCCGACTCAACTGCAGGAAAACGAGACAGACAGACAGACATTAAAGGGTAGTATAGGTGTTCTTCGTTTACGTAAGAGCCTATAAACCTAATAATGCGTTATGAAATTAACTAGCTAATAAGCATGTCTACTTGCCGTCTAATTTATATAGGCCAAATCTGGCATTTGCTTTAGATCTACACAAGGCCGATAGCATGGTTCAGGAGCTGAAGAAACTATATATATATATAATATGAATCGTGATTCACGGCAATATAGACAGACGTCACTGTCAGACTCAAGTGATACTCCAATCAAATTCGTGTTCACTTAACTGAGTAAATGATAAAACAGTCAGTACTTACCTCGTCTGAAGAGCCAGGAGTCTGCAAAAAGGGAAAACGATAAATCAGTTGAGTGCTTTCATCCTTACGTAAATAAATACGATTGAGGAGACTACGTAATTAGCTAAAGGAACAAATAGTAGATTAATTATGTGAGTAATACGTAAATGTATACATGGACAAAGAAAGATACTGGAAAGATTAATGTAAAACTAAAGTATTTCCTCGATTTCAAGACGCAGTTTTTCACTTTTTAATATTTCGGGGTGCGTCTCAGAATCGATCTAAGAAATATGATGTATGACTAAATAGCAAGATTCGTCATGTTTATAATATTAGTCACGGGACAGTAAACACGAGTGAATAAATAAATCAATACTGAAACAACATGGAAAACTACTGATAAGTAAATAAGTACATTCTGTCGTAAATGGCTGTGTACGTACTTGTCGCAAGATATCTTCGAGCGTCTCTGACCCTTGAAATAACTAGCCAACAGATGTAGGGGAAGAGAGGGGAAGCAACAGCGCATTAGGCGTCTTCAAGGTCACGGAAGGTAATCCGCGTGACACATAATCAACAACAATACAGCTTTGCTAGTTTTCATCTAAAATTATTCTTTGTCAGGACTTTTTCTATCGTCAGTTATTTAAAATCACGACGTTTCGGAGGCTGGTTCTGTCTCCATCTTCAGGTGAGAGGTACCTACTCTGTTGGGTCCCTTAGATAGAGCTAGTCTCTGTCACTGTCCACTCTACCTAAGGACCCAACAGAGTAGTACCTCTCACCTGAAGACGGAGACAGAACCAGCTTCCGAAACGTCGTGATTTTAAAGAACAGGCGATGGAAAAAGCCCTGACAAAGAATAATTTTAGATGTAAACTACCGTCATCAAAACTCTTTAGAATTGAATTTGCTAGTTTTGTCAACCGCGACTTCAGAGTTGTCTTAATTCGCCTGGGCTCTCCTGTTCGTGTTGAAACGTTATACGAATACGCAGTATGCAATTTGGTGTCTCATTCCGTGTTTATTTATCATCCCAATTACATCTCAGTAAATATTTAAAGACACGACGCAAACAGAAGGAATTAAAAACGAATATAGGCCTCTCAATATAAATATAAAACAGTTTAGAGGTAAAAAAATATTGTTTAAAACATGTCGTTTGAAGAGAAAAACAATTAGAGAGTAATATTTCAGGTTCTGACGGCGGCTTGTACGAAAATGTCTTCTGGTATTTTGCGCCGTGTAGGCTAGTTGGAGTTTGACCTTTAGAGGACCTTATTGTCTCAACAGAGCTATCACCGCCCTGATTATGGAGGCAGCAAGTACCTCTGGAAAGTTTGTAAAATTCTACCATAAATCACGGCGTAACATCCCACAAGACAGCCAAGTTTTAATAATTATAAATATCATATAATCTTGAATTTTTCGTCATTTAAACGTTTTTAATGAACATCAAAATGTCCTTCAACGCAAGAAACCATGTCCGCCGAAACCAATCAACTAGCTTTCATATTGGCTCTTCGATAACAACATATTTTTCCCCATGTTGTGTACAATTCACCTCATTTCAGTCTCCCACTTTGTTTCGGGAACATGGCCAATGAATCGTTGTCCGTAAAAGGGTATTAATGAAACAAACGCATTTAAACCATTTCGCCGTTCATCTGTTTTTCACTACTACAGCGAGATATATCGGTTGAAGTCAGCCCACCGGAACTGCGATATGTCGAGTACAGAAGTTTGATATTTCTATCTCGATTATCAGTGCATCCCTTTACAGAGTGCAGAAGTTTAGATTATAAAAGTTTGCCCACAAAATATTGAAATAGTCTGAACGTGATAAGCCTGAACAAAAAAAAATGTAGGTATTTTTACAAATATTGATATCTGAAAATCCTGTGTCATTTCTGTAGAATTTTTAGTTCGGCTTGAAATGTCAAAAAATTTTGCGGTTTTAAATAATTGTCGCAGAAAATGTTTAAGCACATATATTTTATTTTGCCGTAACATCTGCTCCTAGCAACGAGTTGTCACATGTCTCAGCACAATCCAATACAGGATGAAGCTTAGCGTGAAAGAACGACAGACAGAAAGAGACTTAGTGTAAGGAAGGCTCTGTAATTGAACAGGGCCCGAGAGATTTCACATTCTGTGAGTATTTGACGTTTCCCTCACGTCAAAAATTTCACTACTCTTATTGAATCCTGAGGTTTATCAACTGTTCCTAAAATCCCGCTATTGGACCTCATTCTTGACTAATTAACTTCAATGTTAATTATCCCTCTGACGTCAGTCATGACTTTCAGGTTTTCAGTCACGAATTTTGTACGTTTTCTTTATTTCCCCTCGGCTGTTGTGTGTTCCGTCCGTCAAGATTCAATCACCTAACAACATCAGGCGAAGATATAAATTATAAATATTTGTTGGTCTTACGGCGACTGAATATAACGAGAGCTTCTCGGGCCATCTGGTGTGTAAAATACTGAGTTACAGACCACCATTTTGGAGAATATCTTTGTCTCAGAAGTCAGAGAAATCTCCGAAATGTACAACTGTAAAGCAATACTTACACGGGAGTCTTCAATACAAATTATAAACTTCCTCATGATATATATTTGTTTCTAGAAACTTAGTTTTTCACTTTAAGCGAACACAAATTGAAGCTGTCTGAGAACAGTTTAGGTGAGAAGCTATCTGGAACTAAGCCAGATAAAGTAGCAAGGGACTGGACTACACCTGGAATATACAGCCGGTTATCATGGCGATCATCTGCTTCGAAACAGATGTTCATGACGCTTAAAATGTTTTTCCATCGAAATAGGTATTTTCTTTTCGATTTCGCAGTTACGAATATTTTCGTTATTTCTCTCTACAAATATAAAGTTATCTCAATCTGATACTGGTCTATCATTTTCGTCAATGTTATTATCGTTATGGTTCACAGTTATATAAATTATTTTCTCAAAAATCTTTATACTAGTCCTTAAGAATTTATTAAACTACATTTTCTTCTTATTCTTCTATAGTTTGAAAACAGACTTTTTGAGTAACTCCATCTTGTGTAATCTGTACGTGTTTCGAGTCTTCTATTCCTCATCGCTCTCCATTTCACTACCGTTTACTGGTTAATCGCTAATTGTTTAATCATATTTTCTATCACTTAATTCTTTCGTTTAATTCTTTGTTAAATTTTTAATTTATTCAATATTTATCTACCCTATACTCTATGCAGGACATGTTAGCTCATTCATTACAGTTCTGTTAACATAACCTGGCTAGTTCAGTATTTAATTTTGTTCTTCCTTCTATAGAAGCTTTAGCTCGTATTTATTCTATTCTGTTTTACGTCATATTTTCTTTGACGTTTCATATTGTATTGGAAAGTTAATCTCTGTGTATTTTGGAATTTTCCTGATAGCCTACAAGTTTTATTAAAATTAATTTTTCCATTCTACCAAAGTAACTTCCCTTTTATAAACTACAATGCTGAATAAACGTTACTGCTTTACTGACAGATACCACTTTATAATGAACCAAAAATCTCTAATGGTCCTTCTACAACGAAATTCGTACAACACATTAAGTTATTAAGGTCACGTATCTCGTGTCATAACATAAGACGTCTGACAGGTACATAGAGTATATACGCACATACATGTATGCATATTTACATGTTTGTAAAACACACGCAAATTTATTTTCGGAAACATCTTACCAAATATGCGATTTTCGAAGTCGACTAAATATATCGTATAATCCGTAATATTCCCCACTAAATGGTACCTGCACCTTGTCGTGGTGGTGGGGCTTGAGTACCTCAGTGATCCCAAGAGCTATTCTGGCGGTAGCTTAGCTACTGGTAGGGCCTCCATAGCCAGATTGGTTGAGGGGGAGAGGTCAGACTAAGACAGGTACCCTGGTCCTCCAGGTTGGGGGTTGGTCACAAGGCTAACAACCTTGCACCGTAAAAAGGAATATGTTTCGAAACCTCAACCTCGGACAGACGGACCTAACAGAAGGACCGAATGGAAGAGGAGAATTGAGGAGGCCATGGACCGAACGCGGACCGGAGAGCCATAGAAGAAGAAGAAGAAGAAGAAGAATCCGTAATATTATCGAAGCAAACGGACTAAATTATTTAATCGACCTAGTGCTCGAACAAATCTACGTGGTTATTCAGACGTGAAAGAAAATAAGTGTTTCTAACATCGTAACTTCCTTTATTTATTAACGACGTTTGCCATCTTCAAGTTTCCTAGAAAGTGCAAGGTGTTAGATCCCGTGATACTCAATCCCAACTGAAATTTAAAACGAAAATGGCTTGATCAAGTGGCCATAAAAAGCAAACTTGCGTTTCCCAGTGTTACCGAAGGGAAATGGTTCTAGAAACGAAAAGCTGGCTATCAAATTACTCTGGGATGTGCGGACTGAGTTTATCCTCGCTTTAAACACACCCTGTTAAAGAATACTCTATATCACCTCGTATTCTCATCAGTTAACAACTTAAATGTGAGGTTAAGTTTTAATGATTGTATTATTTGTATAAAAACACCGATGCGAGTGAAGAATCCTTTGTACATGGAGATAGTACAGTGACAGCATTGGGTAACCTAGCAACCAGATCTTGACATTACCTACTCTTGGACCATCCATTGTGATTCAGTCCCCGTGCGACATTGTAACCCTCAGTTAAGCGTGATTAATGAATATGGCGACGGAGCGCAACTTACCATTCAGAAAGTAAGACCTAGGTCGTGACTTCAATTTTTAAAATTTAACTCTGACATGTTACAGACAAATCTCGTTCAAATCCCGACCAAAAAAAAACAAAAAAACAACGACTACATGAGGGCAAATGCGTCATCAAGTTACCAGTATTCAGGAAGATCCAGGCAATGAATTACCTCAGGCGCTAGTTCGTAGGTACAGCGAAACACAAGGAACCAGAATGCTTTATATTGAAATCAAAATGAACGGTACCCAACTCAGTAAGTCTTAAGTATCGACACATGATTAGCCTACTTACTCTTGTGATCACGTCAGAAAGCGCATGCGCGAAGATGTATCTGCCATTATAACGAGTGAATATACAGACGAATATTCTCGGCGAATCTCACAATTCGACAGTAATCCACCTTCATATTTTTTAAGATCGTCTTCTCCCATAGTGCCATGCGCCGTATGCGATTAAAAAGCGAAATAAGATGTGATACATGACGTGCCTTTAAGCTGCTTTGATTCATTTCCTTTTGTCTTGTGTTCCTATTGCTCAAACGTCTTCCACTCGTCTACAATAATTGTTAATCATTACTTCGACAAGGGCCAAGAACATGAAGAATTGAAACAGATGTTCTCTATTCATCGAATTTCACAAATTATAAACTGCACAGAAAACCAAGCTGTCAATAGAAAAGATGGCAGAAGGAAATTTTGAAACACGTTAAGAAACTGATGTAAGATACCAGGTTAAAGCGAAATTAAAGAAACTATTCTATGTAGACAATAATAGCATAACGAAACTTTTGATTAAACATTACAATAATAAAAAATATAAAAGAGAAAATTACTTTTAACGACAACAAAAGAAGGTAAATTAATGACAGTAGTTATTACGTACCAGAACGATTTAAACTATTTTCAAATAAGTATATTTTAGGTAAGTAACATATCAGTTAATTTTCTGGAAACAGACATACTGTCTGAAACGGTGTTATTTTCAGAATATTAAAACGGTGGACAGAAGTCCATATTTCCAATGACAGTATAATATAAAATCGTTAGAAAACTTTCAAAATCTGGTAATTCAACAGCGTAATGTATTTTTTTATTACGTAGTAGTTGCTAAGCTGTTCAAGAATTTACTCGACATTTCATCACCAAATGAGATTTGAGATTCCCACGGCTGATTGCTTCCTCCATAATCAGATAATTGCCCTGAGAAATTTGTAAACTTTTAACTAGACTACACGGTACAACGGTCCAGAAGAGACATCTTTTTTATCACCAATTTCACGGAAGCTATTTTATTCGACTCTGTAGTTAGAACATTGAATTCTTCCCTGATTTTCATATATTTCTTGAAGAAAGTCCTGTTTACAGTTTTTATACGAGGCGCCTGAAGGTGTGACCTCAGAGCTCCCTCTGCAGACATCTGACGTGTCTCTGCTGTGACAAACACCAATGCTCTCACTCCATCCCTCAGGAAGACATCTGAATTTCCTTTCTCCTTCGAGAATTACACTACCGGCGCTCATATTTCCCCAAGAAAATGTCCTTTCTTTCATTCTGTAGTCACTGAAGTAAGAATGTAATACTTAAGTAATGAGTCTGTAGTGTGAAAGTTGCTGTAATTTGTCTTCTTCCTGATTTCCCTGAGGTCTTAAAAAACAAGGAACGAGACAGTCTTTTAGCCTGGCAGTGTATGAGTGAACACCCTTTCATTAAGCCATAGAACCCTGTTTGAAGAAAGCTGCTGTAGTCACAATGACCGGGTTTGTATTACGGAGACAACGTGTTTGATGCTAGGACGAATTTGAGCCTAAGTAGGGAGGTTTCTCAGTAACTTCATGCGGTTTTCACTGCGAAAGGTATTATGGTAAACTTGGACAAATTCAACAATTTTTAAACCAAATTATAGATTCAGAAGGTTCAAAACCGTGGTAAAAAGAACGATATTGGTCAGTTCACTACTTCTAGTCACTTCCCATCTCAAAACCTAGTTCCGTAAGATTCATACGAATACTTTCTTCCCATTTCCAAGCTTTCTCTTTACAAAAATTTTGTCACAATATCCGAGATTCAAATCTAGTCCTTCAAAGATTAAAGATTTCATTATTCTAACATTACTTTGCTTATATAAATCACAATTTCTTACCTATTCCATCTTTCGAATAATCAAATATAATTTTAATTATCTTTCAATTAGTTATTCAGCTATATCGGTTAGCTGATTACTGTCGTACTTAGAGACCTGCACAGACACTTTGATTTATTTAATTAGCATTAATTACGGATCAACAGTACGAAGGCATACAAATTAATCACTTGAGTTATACGTAATATATGGCCGGAATCAGCTCAGTTAACCAGGTAACCGGTGTTGAATTCCCGGCAGGGGAAATAGCAAAACGTTTAGATCGATCACGAGGGCCACCAAGCCATCCATCGAGAATGTAGCACGGGGAATTCCCTCCACACCCAAGCAGACACAGCGTGGTTAGACAACTTTCCTTCATACAGAATCGCGTTAAGAACGAGTGGAACATTACTTCCAATTTCCTATACGCTTTATTGGCTTTGTGTTAAGCTAAGAGACAACAGTTACATTTTATATTAAATGTACGGTGTGGATTCTTTCAATAATTTCACAATTTTGATTAATTTGTTTCTAGGTTACTTAACAATGCTGAGGAAAAATTTAAGTGCCCCCCCCCCCCTATCAGAAATTTTCATACTCACCGTAAAAATTATAAAAAAGTTGTAAATTTCTGACATTGGGGTTACTTATGTTTGTGTTTTAAATGTATGGAACACGAAACTAAAACTCTATACCAAATAAGTATTTCTGTTCCACAGGGCGGTACTCGGTAAAGCTGCATTGAGAGTTTTTAGAGAGACGAAAAATCTAGATTAATGGCCGGAAACTGGTTATAAGCTTGGCCTAGATTAATTAGGCTACAATTTCCATGTGGTACTGTGAGTACTGCGTCCAACCCATCATGCTGTAAAGATCGAAAGTTTCAGAAAAGTACTTTTTAAATTTCGTCCAGTTTCAATCCAGTACCGACGGATAAAAATATTTCAAGTAAATTTAGTAATTGAAACTTTAAATTTTTTTTAGTGTCTCATTAAATACACTAAGTACGCAAAGTACTAAAACTTCTCTTGGCTCATGTTTATTTTCAGCTACATTGGACAGTATGAGGCTTAATGCCAGTTATCTATAAAACAGCAACTTTTTTTGAAGATTATCAGTTAATTTTTCTGAAAACATACGTTTTCATTCAGAAGTAGCTATATACAGAGTAGTAATTTAGCTGTTTCAACAGGATATCTATAAATATGAAGCATTGCTAAGCTAAAATAGACAATTTTTAAAAGTCCATCCATATATTTTTCATATGAATGCCTTTTATTCATTTAAGGAGTTACTTAAAAACTCTGACAATATATATTTTGGGTGCTTAAGGAAAGTATTTGAACCTGAGAGACGAAGTAAAATTAGGGCGAACATACAAGGAGCTCCATAGTTCGTGCTCTTTCCCAAATATTGTTATAAATAAAGTTTGTCGCACTATACGCCATGTAGGCGCTTGGGGGGAGTGGAGGTATAGCCCCTCTCTTCCTTGACCTCGGCACTAGATGGGGGTGAGTGGTCAGCATCACGCCCCGGCCGGCTTTACCCCCGGGAAAGGACCCCGGTACCCATTGTAGAGGAGGATGGGTGGGCCCCAGAGCCGGTCTGGACGCAGAGGCTAGAGGAAAAATCCTCTGCCCCCGTCGGAGATCGAACCCCGGTCGTCCAGCCCGTAGCTAGTCACTATACTGACTGAGCTATCCCGGCTCATTCCCAAATATTGTTAGGACAACCAAATAAAGGAGTATAAGATAGGTTGGGCATATATCGCAGAAATAAGAAATGCATACAGAATTGTTATTATCGCCCACACTTTCCATCTACCACTGTAGTGTCAAAATCCTCCACTTACCATTCTTTCATTGTCGGTCGTATCGACTTCTTCGAAGCATGTTCGACGAAGCATTCCTCGACTATAAAAAGTGTATCGGTTAATGTTAGATTACTAAAAATGCTTCGTTGTCCTGATGTTCTTATTCTTAGTAGGACTTGATGTTTTCACGGCAGCGAGTCCGAAGATGGCTGTTTTCTGAGCTACAACCCAGAAGAGCGCCTTCCTCATACTCAGAGCCGTGAAAATCTTAAATCTGACTGAGGTGGTCTTATTTCCAACAGAACAGTATTCTTATCGAGTTTCAAGAAGACTGAATTAGTGACAACACTTTTGATGACCGAAATTAAACAAGTGTGTGCAAATCTAAACACACGCAGGTTTCTAAAGTCCTGGCTTAGATAAGACTTTACAACTTATTACTAAAATCGCTTTACTGCAATACCATTGACGTGGTAGGTCTGAAATTAGCCTCGTAACTAAATAATACAAATAAAATAATCTATCATCCTAATACTTTCACAGTAATCCTTTCTTCTAAAACGCACAAATGCTTTGACAGAAAAATTCAAGGCGAGGAATTTCTTACGCGACCAAAGCGCAGATAGAAATATAAAATTGATATTACAAAAGATATAATTTCTGTTGTATTCTGAATTAAGACGCCTTGTAGATCTGTATTCTGTTACACACATTTAGGGAATGCCTAATTTCCCAATCTTTAAGGTACAATTTGTGAATGTATGGACTGAATGTTACTAATTAAGAACATGATCTATTGTTTGTCCGAGTTATTTCCCCGGAATTAAACTCCTGAGAGTCAATATGATTAATTCTTTCCACAAATTCTATGATTCAAAATATTTTCCGCTTTATATCCATATCTCATAACGCCTTCACCTTTTACTTTAGTTTATTAGAATATTCATCATTTGTTCTCGTTTACAATAGTTCCCTTCGTCTTTGTCCCCAGGTATATTTTTCGTATTCACAATTCGTTTTCGTTGCCACTGAGTCGTTCTAAGCTTTGGGCGTACCCAATGCAGCAACACACCTTTGATCACTCGTCTGTTAAAATGATGAAATACGGACGAAATTAATTCGTATAGGCGGAAACACATTTAGATATGAAATGAGAGGAAACATGGGATCTAAGGGAGCTCGAATAACTGAATTAAGTAAGATTCGCAGTGGCTGAATATAAATTAGCATTCGACAGAAGCCAGGACGGAACAGATAAAAGTTAAGAACGATTCACAACAGGTCTACAATCGAAATATAATAAATATAGGACCTTCTACTGTCTGGGTTGAGACAGGGCAAATAGTGGTTTTTAAATTTGTAAAATTTTAGCGAACTGAGTTGCTGAGTCCTGTTCTCCACTCATACCATTCTATAAAAAGTATTTTCCCTACACACATTTTAATATTATCCTACTTAAGTGGCATTTTCAACTGATTAGGAAATTTCCTTGACATTCGGAACAATATTTTTTTCTGTTTTAGACCTGCTCTGTGGTCTATGCAGCCTCCGTAACAGACAATGATGGAGGCTCCCTCCTGAGAGAGGTCCCATCAGCGTGACGTAGACCTCTAATCTTCAGGAAATGTTTAGCTCTCATTAAGTTAATGTATTGCAATAATAGCATGGAGACCGCAAGTTTAACAGCCTTAAGGCAATAAAGTGGCACCGAAATAAATCACAATTATACTCTCGTATGTTACATGAAACTTCTTGTATGCCATGATAATTATAAGCCCCTGGCCTCTTATGGGACAAGTTATAGGTATGAGAAATTTACGACCGCTACTAATTCCTCGGTATGAGATCTGTTAAAATATGGAAGTAATTCGGATGACGAAGAAATATCCTTCTATAAAGCTAGGGCGTTTATTATCATGTTTACAGACGTCCACTAAGGGTATTCAGAAAGATGTTGTTAGTTTATGATTTGAGGTTATCACAGCGGCGAGTATGAAGATTTCTGTCTTCTGGGTTCTTGCGCCGTGTAGTATGGTAGATTTCATCGCCCTGATGACGGAGGCAGTATGACCTCCGAAACGTTGGTAAGCATCTACCATACTACACGGCGCAACAACCCACAAGACAGAAATCTTCATACTCTGATGACGGAGGCAGTATGACCTCTGAAACGTTGGTTAACATCGACCAGACTATACGGCGCAACAACCCAGAAGACAGAAATCTTCATACTCATCGCCCTGTTGACGGACGCAGTATGACCTCTGAAACGTTGGTTAACATCGACCAGACTACACAGCGCAACAACCCAGTAGACAGAAATCTTCATACTCATCGCCCTGATGATGGAGGCAGTATGACCTCTGAAACGTTGGTTAACATCGACCAGACTACACAGCGCAACAACCCAGTAGACAGAAATCTTCATACTCATCGCCCTGATGACGGAGGCAGTATGACCTCTGAAACTTTGGTAAACATCGACCAGACTACACAGCGCAACAACCCAGAAGACGGAAATCTTCATACTCATCGCCCTGATGATGGAGGCAGTATGACCTCTGAAACGTTGGTAAACATCGACCAGACTACACAGCGCAACAACCCAGAAGACAGAAATCTTCATGTTGTCAGTTATAAAAGGAGAGGATTCAAGTGGCAGAAGTTCGGGGTTTGGAGGTTGAGTGAATTTTGGAGGGGTATAGAAATACTAAATTATCAGCTCTGAGGTAGAAGCAATGTCTGAGACAGGTTTTGGTAGAAAGAATTGAATGGAGAGACAAGTTTTTGGACACGAGACATTGAATTTTTGTCCAAGTACAGATACACAGAGATTGTTAAAGACAATAAAACGCGAAAAAAGCTCTTAAAATGTCAAGTTAAATGTGTATAATAATTGGGAGTAATAATGTAACTTGTAACCCAGACTTAAATAAATGTCGACGATAAATATGGAGTAGTTAATAAAAAGAGTAAGGTTATAAATCTGTATTGTGGCGTCCTAGTATGTTGTCTTGTACACACTCGGTTGTATTTTGCTACCAACATTTTAACACACAAACATACTGTTCCATTATTTTATGTGTTAGTTTTTGTGTCAATCTAAATGTTTCGTCTGTATATGACCATCATCAGGTTCCGTTATATGACTTCAGTCACTACAGAACGTGACTTCAATTTTCAGGTTTATGCCCAAAATTAAATGAGAAATAATATTTGCTAAAATAAATACTTTTGTCGGTTCACTAAATTCCCATTGCAGTATCAACTAGTGTGTTATATTTATTATTTAAATCGAACATTTTTCAATTAATGTCATCATTCGGTTGACTTATATAAAATACCTCTTATGAAATAAATACGAACCGTGAAAACAAGACGTCAGTCAGTTGTTCATCGATATCAATTGACGAAGCTGACGGTAGTCATTTTGAACACCTACACTAGATTCCCAAATTCACTAAGCGCCAACGCTGATTTAGTTTATTTAAATATCTTTGTTTAATTTATTAAATGTGTGTATTCATATTTTTGGGACATTCTGTATAGGAACACGCAATGTCAAACAATGCTTTTAATAAGTGGATTTGGACACAATTAAAATTAATATTTGATGAATCGATAAAAATATGAACTGATCTTAAGCAGCTTAAGATATAATCCCATTGAGATTTGCTGATGAAACTTAGTTCCATAAAATGATGACATTTCTTCACAAGCTAAATTACTGTCAACTGTTCAAAGAAACGCCTGTACCAGGAAGTCAGTTATGTAATTTGATATAATCCTATAGGTTAACCTAAAACACGACTATACTGAAACTATACTTAATTCTTTTTCTGTATCGGGTTATATGAACCTTTACGAGTCATGCAGCAACTACAAAGCCCGCAGACTAAGGTAGTTCGTCCCACCTCCTCCGCAGCGCTGTGTGACGTATAAACGAAAGCCTCTCAGCACATAAGGATTAATAAAGTGTATGTGTACCAGACCGTTGCTAGGCAATGGTCTTTCCCCGCAAGTGAAATTAAATTTCATTTCGTAGAACGAGAACACGGTTCTCACATTCTCGGAGAGCTCAAAAAAAAGCATACAAACTGTAATAAAAAAAATTAAAATATTGAAGAACGGAGAAATTTCATAATTCGATGGCACTTCGAAGCTGTAATTCAGTAGCGAGGGATATTAATCGTAGTTGGTACCACTTACGTCAAATGAAAAGCTGACTGCATCACAGTGGGCTTCCCGACATGTATTAATGGTGCGGATCTACGATTGACGTGACAAATGTGTTTGTCTGTCGGTCTCCTAAGCAAAATACACTTTGAAATGTATAATATAATAACGCTGTATCAAATTCAGAGGATATTTTCACAGGTTAATTTCAAAACCAGATTGGAAATATGTTTTCTTTAGAAAAAATTAACATCCCATACCTGATGTTTACGTCATTGTTGCATTAATACGATACGAGGTAATTTTTTTTGCGTCTTAGAACATTCTTGTACTAACGTAATCCACAACTACTATTGCGCAACAACTCTTTCAACGCGAAAGTCAGACAGACACGTAAATAGGTTCACAAGATGTTCTTCATTCATTCCTAAATGTTAGAGACGACTAAAAAACTCTTTTAAACTTTGGATTTTATTCTCAGCTAACTGTCCGTTTGTCCTTGTCCTTAGTTTTTTTTTAATTCCACTTAACAACTGACAGCCCTGCTGATTTTTAGTAAGCCACGATATCTTTCTCAAAGTCTCAGCTTATTTAATACTCATATACACATTCAAATGCCTTGATTTGACGGTACATAACAACTTCAATTGATACAAGACTGCTAAATAGAATATCACAACCTGAGGGCAAGGTTAACGTTTTTGTTACGTTCTTTATTTCGTAAAATATATTGCCTGTCCGTGTCAGTTCACTTGGCGTCTGTCCAACTTTATAGTGTGTGTGTATCGGCCCATTACTACTTAGTTTACTAAACGGTACGACAAAGCAGGCAGTATCCGATCTGCTTATCGGTATTCAGTACGTTGATATACATCATCACTGCCCAAACTTCGCATTTATCAGGGATTTTTTGTTACTATTGTACTCATCATAGCATGCGTAGTGTTATGCGTAATTAAACAGTCCCACCTCATGGCACCACTCTGTAAGAAACCAAGATAAATGAAGTCAACAGAAGTAAATTCTCGGTTTAGATACAAGGCTCTATTCACCATTTCCAGCAATGCGTTTACTACGCAGGAATGGTGTAACCTAGCGAGAGACGATGCCTTGCTCCTGCGCAGGACTCCGCCCTTAGTCAGCTTCTTGGTTTCGTGGTTGGTGCGCGTCTAGCAAGACAAGAAGTAGTGTGTGGGGAATAGACGCTGAACAGAAAGAAAGATTACAAGTGGGAACACGAAAACCAATATTTCCCATCAGAGACCTGCATTCTTGGTCTTCCAAACTTTAATTAGAAAAAAACAGCATCTAAATAACACCTACTTGGACATAAAGAATGAAAATTTAAGTAACATAAACACACAACTGTGTTGAAAAAGTAATCATGACAAAGAACTATAAACATCTCGTAGATGAATTTAGGCTTGATGTTAGTGTAAGTAACGGAATTTAAAAAACAATAACGGCACGATGTATTTTTCTGTGATACAAAAATCAATATTATCTCCATAATATATTGTCAGTAATGTCTAAGAACTTTCCCCCAAAAAAACACGTCCCTCGGTCATATTCTGAGCCAGGTCAACATGATACAACCGTCTCTGACAAGCATGTTTCCACAGCAAAACTTTGCTCGATTCCTCACCTTACATCCCTCGTTCTTCCATTTATACATATCGATGCGCAACTGATGTTGCGCACAGCACACGTTCCACCGTATGAATTGAACACCCTGAGAACGGCTAACCCGATTTTTACTAAATTTAATCTAAACTATATAAAATTTTAAAATCATAATGAATAAAGTGACGATATAGTATCCGCCACCAAATTGTATGCTTAAAGATAAAAGCAAAATTGTATAACGCTGTAACACAAATAACGGGGACCAGGCGAGTAAAGACAGCTCAAACCTTGCATCGCAGCGAAGCTACCAAAATTGTAATGGTGAATTAGAACCACGAGGTAAGGAGGTTGAAGTCCACTGTGGCCTTGATTCATGCTTCTTCGCACTCACCTATATAACCTACAAAATGTAATTGTAATCATTTCGGTGCTTTTAAAAATAAAAATTTAAGGCAGACAAACGGACATGACATCTGTACTATGTTCAAGTTTTGCAAACAACTTATAAAAGCATACTTTAGGGGGAGAGGCGAAAGGTTAGCGTCACTAACTGGCCTCGCTTTACCCCCGGTACCCATTGGACAGAAGGCTCGGTGGGCCCCAGAGCCGGTCAGAACGCAGAGGTTAGAAGAAAATTCCTCTACCCCCATCGGGGATCGAACCCCGGTCGTCCAGTCCCGTAGTCTGTCACTATACTGACTGAGCTACCCCGACTAAGAAACGAGCAAGTGAAGACAATGTCCTACTGACTGTTCTTCATTTTGGCCTAATTATTAGGAAGAATAATGACTTTGTATGATGACACCCTGGAAAGAGACCACTTGAGAGAACTAAACGCCGATGTCGGTTAAAACAATACTATAGGTATAGTTCGCGACTGTAATATTGAGACTTGCGGGGTGAGGAAGTGGGTTGAAGGAGGAAAGTTAGCGTCTGACTTTAACGCTTCGGACTTCCTGCATACCTTGCAAGTCTCCAGATTACAGTAGCCAACAGTAGAATCAATCATTGGAGTGGCAAAAGTCTACTACCGGAACAGAAAACATATAAAGTATTTTCATAATTTTAAATATATTACAGCAATGAATATTCGATAGGTCCTTTTGCTGAAATACAAGGCTAATCAAAGCTATTAATAGCAATTGTTTGTCACAAGCTTCGTAATATCATTTTTGGAGAGTAACTGTCTTTCCGTATTTTGAAGCATCAGTGGAAATGTTTGCATCGTGGAATTTCGAAAGCTGTCTCCGATTAAAGCGGGTCAATGATACTAACCGTTCCACATACATCGGTTTGAATTATTCCCACCAACACGTGTTGAGTGTGTCGTCTTAATACAGTCTTCTACTGTTCATTTTTAGTATGAAATGTATTTACAGAGTAGTGGTATATGTTTCTGGTATAAGTGTATATAAAGGTAAAAAAGTTCTAATCAGTTTAATGTTTTTAGATCAGGTAGTACAGAGGTTCAAATTACGTAACCACAGAAGGGTGGGAAGCATTGTTTACCTCGCCTTCAGACGTCGAAGTGCTTTCTTTGTGACTATGGTTAATGGACGAATTCAAATGATCAGCTGCTGCTACTATTATATCTCTCAGCGTATACAGACTGTCCCAAAAACATGTATACACGCATTCATGAATGAAGTAAATGCATTTTAATAAATTAAACCATTATAAACGTCAGCATTTTCAATTCGTGGATTAGCGAAACCAGTGTAGGTCTTGAAAATGACCTCCGTTAGATTCGTGGCATGCATACAGCAGCGAGCTATTGACTGATGAAGTTTATACTCCGTGTTATAACGTGTATACATCTTTTGGAGACATACTGTTGGATCGTCGTCTGTCTGAAAGCCACGAACCGAGGGTTGATCTATTAAATTCAACCTCACATAACGGCAAAACTTTGTGGAATAACTTCGTGGAACGCAAAACCGTACCTAATGGAAAACACTCGATTACTATTCGTGTGTTCGGAATTACGTAAATCTCACCAGCGTTCTCGTTCGATATATCGATTTGTCTCGCATTCAAGACATTAATGAATATGCCGTCATTCTTCAGAAAGTTCTACTTATATCATGCAATTTGTGTTCGAGGTGCGAGAACGAAGGATACAAATTCAAATGCGCAAGACGTCATAAGGGATCGTAATAATCAATTATAATTAATCAGTACCGTGTTAAAAGTTTACCGAGGTAAGATAAAATCCGTTTATGCAAATTATTTTAACGTTTATTCAAATAAGCTACAAAAATCTTCAAAGTGTTTTTTTTTTACATAACTTCGGTGTTTTAGAATATGCCATCAGGAAAGTTCAAGATAGGAGGAGAGTTTTCAGTTGAACGGGACACATCAGCTATTGGCATATGCTGATGATGTTAATTTATTGGGGGACGATATGAATACAATAAAGAGGAACGCAGAAGTTTTACTAGAGGCTAGTAGACAAGTGGGGCTAGAAGTGAATTCAGAAAAAACTAAGTAAGGTAAATCCGGGAGAGATGCCGCGGCCGGAGAGACGCCGCATTTTTTAGTTCGGTGGGTTCCGGTAATCCTTGGCCGATGTCAGTCTGTGTCCTTGTTCAGTGAGCCAAGAGAAATGTTGTGAGTGGACGCAATGAAAATCGGTGTTGTTTTGCGAGAGTTATAACTGATTTTATGCGGCGAGTTTGTTAATTTTATGCTCAAAGTTATTTTTAGTCTTCATAAAATGTGTCTTTTTTAGTTCCAGTCGAAGTAACTATGAAATCACGATACATTAGAGGTTTCCAGCGTTGCTGGTCTTGACTTTGTACGACGTGGCCGCCATGTTGGTCATTTGGTAAGGCAAGTGGGAGGGGGCGGCGTCTCTCCCTGAAGATAAGGAGAGAGGCCACAAGAAATTAAGGGAGAGATTCCGCACTTAAGAAATACCACATCTGATTTAAAAAATCACACACATTCATATTGAGTACTCAAAAATGCCTGTTTTATTGCATTATCTTATATTATTGAGGAAGATTAGTCCAGTGTTGAAAATACCGAGAAAAAACTCAACAGCAAGGAGGCAACTGGCTTCTGTCCTCACTGAAGCAGCCAACAGAGGAAAGGCGAAAGAAGCAAAGAGGATATGAAGTCAAAGAGCAGAGGAAAGAGGCAAAGGCAAACTGTCCGAGTACTTCAGGTCTACAAGGTTGGGAAACTTTAAAAAAAAAATTCTAATCAAGAGACCCCTGAAAACTGTAACACCAACAAGTGCTGTGAGTACTGGGAAAACTGTTGCAGAAACTGGCTGCATGAGTTCTGCTCTCCGTACAAATTTCATTGACTAACGCTTAGACTAAATTCACTGGTTTACACTTAGACTCCAAGCAACCTCTGGAACATTTTTCTTTCAATTTACTTGATAATTGAAAATTCATTTGAATATTCATTAAATTTTCAATTTTTATTGGTATTCACATATTTTCTCCATGTTAATTTTCACATTAATTAATTACTTTGAATGAAGTTCATCAGTTTTCATTTACATATGTTTCTCTTTGAATTCACAAGATGTGTTCAAAGAGCGGCGTCTCTCCCGGCATGTCCGGGAGAGACGCCGCAAATACAACTTTTTTTTATCGCCCTGTATCTCTGAGAATTAATTTTCTTTAGATATTTTGTTTATGGATTAGTATAATAGAGATCATGAATATAATATCTCTGAAATTTCAGCCGTTTTGACCATTTTCGGATTGAGTTAGAACAAATGTTGCAAAAAGTGCGGCATCTCTCCCGGAATTACCTTACATGTTAGTATCTCGTCATCAGAAGACAGGCGGGCAAAATTATCTTAGGGTAGCTAATAAGTCCTTTGAAAGGGTTACAAAGTTCAAATATCTGGGAACAACAATAACAAATCAAAATGACACTCATGAGGAAGTTAGGAGGAGGTTAAATTCCGGAAATGCTTGCTACTTCTCAGTTCAAAATATTTTGTCTTCCCGTCTGATTTATAAGAACCTAAAAATTAAAGTATACAAAACAATAATCTTGCCTGTTGCTTTGTATGGGTGCGAAACATGGTCTCTCACTCAGAGGGAGGAACACAGATTGCATGTGTTTGAGAATCGGGTGTTGAGGAGGATATTTGGGCCTAGGGGAGAAGACGATGGGACATGAAGGAAACTGCATAATGATGAGCTTAAAAATCTGTACTCCTCCCCCAACATTGCCAGGGTGATTAAGTCGAGAAGAATCAGATGGGCGGGACATGCAGCGCGCATGGATGGGACAAGAGGAGTTGAAGGAGACTGGATTGTTGGCCCAGGACAGGGACCGGTGGAGGGCTTTGGTTATTTCGGTGATGAACCTCCGGGTTCCGTAAGCCATCTAGTTAGTTTGTTGCGTGACTTCAGAAAATATACATGCTAAGTGGCCGTTAATGTTGCATGATATAGTTAAAATGTTTCTTGTGACCACATAGATCAGCTGGTTAACGCTGTTTAAGAAAATAATCCGTGTTTACAGCGAGAATCATACGAAAAACAAATACAAATCGCAGTTAGACCTACTGATTAATTCAGAACTGGTATACTCGACTTTAAATCTTTAAGATGAATGAGGTACACAGGGCAGCCAACAACGCATTTGGAAAATGTACTGACCGCTAATCCATTTGTTATTTTGCTCTCCAAAATACAAATTTTTTTTAGATTTTAAAGAACACAAAATTACTCCAAGAAATGTGATAAAAATTATGTTTTACACAAACCAATCTACCAATAAAACGGTTTATTATCATACATCGTGTTTTGTTAATAAAACAAGGCGGATGTAATCTCGAAAGACAATTTCAGAGAGTCTTCGCTAGATATTCCATGATAAATGATTATGTTACAATGGGTACTTTACTTCTCAAATTAATTATAAGCACTTCACTTAACGCTTAGTGTTTTTACATATGAGATCCTGTCTATATATGGCAGCATGAATTACTTCCTACCAATCCTCACAAAGAGACAAGGATACAAGAAAGATAAATCAACAATTCTCTTCTCAAAGCAAGAATCAGATAACAAATGAAACAGAGCACATCTATAATTAGAGTAGCAGCAGAAACATATATAGGTTTAAATAACGATAGAAAATTAACTAACGGTGCAGAGAACTCTAGTGAAATGTTCATTAATTTATGGAGATGCCATATAAAGACAGAGGCGCCACCTTACACCTTAGGAAAACTGTATAATGAAAAGGATCAAAATTGCATTGAGACAGCATTCTCGGCTAATTACACGGAACTTATTACAAGAGGTTTAGAAATTAGCATCTCACCACCGACTTCTTTTTTTATTTTCCACCTTCCAACAAAATAATTAACCAAAATAATTATTTTATAAAAAAAAAACTCGTAACTCACCGGGATACCTCAGCGAGTACCGTAACTAGACACTGATTGGACGGGGGCAGAGGATTTTTCCTCTAGCCTCTGCCCACCCAGCCTCCTGTCCAATGGGTACCGGGGTCCTTTCCCGGGTGTAAAGCCGGCCGGGGCGTGATGCTGACCACTCACCCCCCCATCTGGTGACGAGGTCAAGAATGAGTAAGAGATAAACTCTCCCCCTCCCCAAAGCGACCTACAAACGTGTAAAGGGGCAGCCTTACTTTTTCACTTTACGCTCTTACCTCTACAGTTAGTGACTTATTCAGTTGATCAGGAATTATTTGATTTTATAAAACCTGAAATCTCATCGCTAACATGAAAAAATTTGGCCTAGTACAGGTTCAATACACAAGATCAAATTTCTATGTTCGTTTCTTACGTCGGTCTGAAATATCATCTTTCACTGGCGAACAAAAGTCTCTGAAAGGACTACTGACATAAAGTTCGTTAAATAAATTAATGATCAATCAAAACGTTAAGTACATTTAAAAATTAAACAGATGCATTTTCTATGGAATGGAGAACACTACACAATTAGGAGCTTCTCTTGTAAACTTATAAGTTTGTAGCCTATATGTGGAAACAGAAAAGTATAAGGAATGTGGTTATGATGCCACCCATAGTATCTGGGAGAATAATATTAAAATATATTTCAAACAAAATCATCCATTAAGAATTGTATTGGATTTAACTGACTTACAAGGTAAATGTCGAACTTCCGTAATCAAGTTGACAAACTATCCGAGTCTATAAAGGCAATATATGTTTGTTTGTTTGTTTGTTAGTTTTTTCCCCAGTTGCTCAGATAATAGGTTATTCTGTACCAAAAAAGTGAGTCTGGCGGTCAGTTATCCATAAACATGTGGTTTCCGTTTTTAGAGAAAAGAAGTTGTATTTATTTTACTAAAAATGTCTCAACCGGACACGTAAACTAAGATCCCTTGTCTGAATTTATTTTTATGAAGACTCAAAAGCATTTCTGTGTTTTCACTGCTTGATTTTAACAACGATTACAAAATTAAATATCGTTTCTTAAACACACTGTTGTTCCCTGCCTGTGCTATTGAAAATTTACGTGCAGTCAGCCAGCCGGCAAGGAAGAAGCTGTTTAACTTCATCTCGACTCAATATCCTAACGGACTCCACGTTTTTCATTCAAACACAGTAAAAGAGACTCTTTTACTTGGAAAAGTGATGTAACTGTGTTTCTAGATTACAATGAATCGTCTTTCTGTGTGTCTGTTACTTCGAATCCGCGATAAACCCCTTCAGCATCCGGACTTTGCAGGACAGCGCGGAAAAGGAACTGTGGAACATTTAGCAAACTGGATATGCCCGACTGTCAACTCACAGTGTTA
This sequence comes from Zootermopsis nevadensis, assembly GCF_977971745.1. Taxonomy (NCBI): domain Eukaryota; kingdom Metazoa; phylum Arthropoda; class Insecta; order Blattodea; family Termopsidae; genus Zootermopsis; species Zootermopsis nevadensis. Next base: position 10,324,098 of record NW_028259154.1, on the reverse strand, counting down.
TCACCAAGGAAATAATACTACTCTCTTGTTTCAAATCTCTGTAGAGTCCGCAAAGAAGGGGGATTTTGTATTTTCCGAATTTCTCCTTCTGACAACTGACGGGCATTACGTGTCCCAAAAAAGATCTATAAACATTACAATATGGAATTAATCCCGCCGTTAGTCAGCTGCATGAAGGTGAGAACACGTGGTATCAACAAGACGAGGCATCCTTACATTACCATCGTGATGTCAAGGACCATCTTGATAACATTTTCCAGACAGGACTCAGAGGATCTGTTCAGTACTGTCCCACGATCGCCATATTTAACCAAACTTGTCTTTTTCTTATGGGATTACATTAAGGACGCGGTGTACAGCGCAAAGCCAGCGACGCTTCGAGACCTCTGGCAAGAAATGGAACGGTCTTGCGCAGTTGTCACGGAAGCAAATATAGTCGGCGCTTGTCAACTCTACCACGAAGATGTCGGATTGTCATTTTGAACACCTGCACTAGATTTGCTGATTCACTAAGTACCAATTCTGGCTTTGTAATTGTTTAGTATTTATTATCTATTTATTTTATTCATTAAATGTGCACACTTTTTGGGACACTCTATATATTACTATAGGCCACGACCGCTTTGCTCCACATTATATAATTCTCACAACACAACTGTTTCGACGCAATGCAACTTCTTTGGAAATGACAGCAAGAAAAACATTAAATAAAAATGCACGTAAGAAACAAAAGGGTTTTATAAAACGGGGTGCGGGGACGGATAGTAAGCAATAGCTCACAGTCGTCTTGCCCTCTGACCTTTCCAAATTCGCTTCTCCTCTTACTGTGGCGTAGCTCGGACTCGTCGACATTTCGCATCTAATACAGACGTAGAGGTCGCGCGAGTAGTGGTGGCACTTAAATGCGCGATGCGTAAGCCGAGAGAGGGAAGTTCAGTAGTAGTGGGGGTCGCACAGCCTCAGCTGCGGTGACGCACCGAACTAAACACAGCTAGAGCTACGAACCGACTGAAGCTGACACCCCTCTAGAGGGGTTAATGTGATGACCTGTCGCAATCAAGTGCTTCATAACATGATACTGTGCAAATAAGTTTCATCTAGCCGTGAGCAGTTTACAGCAACTTCCATCTGATGTCGCCGTTATTAATCTTCCTGTCGAATTGTTACAATATTCCCTTTGTTATTTCTAATGCAGCGCCAACACGTAACACTTGCCACAATATTCTGTACGTAAAATTATGACATCAAATGACCCATTATTAATTTTCAATATTTTGGATTTTAAAATATACATCACGCCGTTTTATAGTCGATCCATTCTTAGAAGAACAGACTTATTTATCTGATTACCCTGCCATTCAAAAAGCAATATTCTTATTCTTAAGTAAAACAGTTCTTAATAAGCTACTACTCCACAAATAATTAAGTTACGACTTCATAAGTTGCATATATATGGCGGACTTTCTTGCACTACATATGAAAATAACCACTATCTAAATGGCCGTCTTCTGGGTTGTAGGGTTTTGTAGTCTGGTAGAAGTTTACCAAAGTTTCAAAGGTCCTTGCTGCCTCCATCATCAGGGCAATGATGATGGACGCCCTGATGATGGAGGCAATAAGGATATCTGAAACGTCAGTCAACTTCTACCAGACTACACGGCGCTACAACCCAGAAGACAGCCATCTTCGTATTCAACGCCGTGAGAACCTCAAATCCTACTGAGGACAACCCACGTACTTCATTCTGTGTTAAAAAATCAACAAATTTATTTCGTTCGCTCGCGGAATTTTATGATGAATCTTCTTCCCGATGGCATCCATGCGATGTTTACTCAAATATGTACATGCGTATACAACACATATCGACATAAAATTAAAATTAAAATGAATCTCCGTCAACACCTGTGATAACCGATATCAAAATTGCACGCATTGAGGTCAAGAAAGGACTCAATCCCCTTACTTCGCCTTCAGTCACCAGTACCGCGCTACCAGTTTTGCTACGCTGTGCGTTCTAAGCTGTCTTCACTCGTCTGAATGCCGCTGCTCGTGTTGCAACTTTGCACGAATCTTCTGTGACCTTGAAATATACATCTCGGTGACGGCAACTAGCGATATTTAATGCAGTCATGTTGGTACGGAACGTAAAATAACAGTATGGCTGTCTCGAGAAACTAATTTTACTTACATACAATGTTATGAACTAAAAATAAATATTGCTTCAATGCGAAGCTTTGATGTTATTTCTCTAAACATTACCTCAGTCTTTATTTAAACTCGCATAAATTTTGCGTAACATCACTAAGGACCTCGTTTCATTAACAGACTAAATAAATCATTCTTTGATTAAGAACAACTAATACCAAAGCTATCCTGTTTTCAGTGCTCAGCCACTTACATCTACGAGAGTAACTTCTATTCTTATATTCTATTACCACAAGTTCTACTGAAATGCCATCTTCCTACTTGAAACCACAGTCTATCCCATTTTCCCATAGAGAAGTAACTCAGAAACAGCTTATCTCTCTACGAATATCAGCTATTATACAATTACGAGGCTTCTTTTAAGCATTTGTATTCAGGTCTGTCAGGGATCAATAAGCCCTCCATCTTCCAGGATGAATTGCTACTGTCATCTCGTTTTAAATGATACAGAATCCACAAACGGCATCTCGTGCCTCAAATTAAATTTATGGGATATATATGGGACGTGATTACCAGACGTACGCATTCTGTTTCAGCTGTTGTGACAAATGGCACGCGATGACAATTCTTAGTGCTAAATACAAAATGTTTCTGTTATCAATATTCTCTACGATGTCTACAACTTCGACTTATTAAACAAAGCCTTCAAAACTACTTTACAAAAGTACAAGACAGTTTTATAGCATTATTTCCACCTATGTGTCTGCCTTCCAAAGAAATCATTTAGTTACATTAAAGGATATACAAGATCAATTTAATCATCTTCCCTATATCAGAGACCACATAACAACTGCTTCAGTCAGTGTGGCAATATTGAGTGATTACAATTACGCAGTTAAATATTATCGTTATAAAATGTACGTTATTTGTATGGTATAACATATGTCACTTTATGACTGACCTAAATGTGAATTATTCTGTCGGAATGAGAGATAAATTTTCACGTGTGTATTGAGGGCTTCAAGCCAGAACAACGTAATGTTGATGCTACTCTACACAGGAATGCAGACAGCTGAATGTAGATATAATAATTCATAACTGTCAAACAATGTTATGAATTGAGTCTACTATAAATCAGATACTGTGTTAATATGCCTGTCAGGCATAATTCCAAAAGAAGACGACGTTTCGGAGACTAGAATCTGTCTCAATTTTTAGGTAAAATGTACTCTGTTAGGTTTAATCGTTGGTTGTTCCCCATTTCCGGGCAATATTAGTGGTTTACGTCACTACTTTAAATGTCGTTTTTAATTCAAATTGGGGTAGTGGATTATGTCCAAGAAATTTGTCATTGTTTATGGTAAAGATTTTGTGAACACAGTGACTTCAGATACAATAAGAGTAGATAATTTATTTATTATATGATTCATTAACAACTTTCAAAAAACGAAAAATCATACAAATTTTCATAATCTCAGATTAATTATATCAGTGTTACTCAACCTAAAAGTTTTCGAAGCCGCCATATTAGTGACATTGATTAAACGTTTTTTTAAACTAGGAAATCATAGAGACAGGAAATAATACAATACATTTATTCGAAATTTATTAATAATAATGCACGTTATGTGGAACTATTTTAATTTTTAACAACACAATTTCTATGTATTTACAAATATTATTTATTCAAATTAATTATTAAATTTCCTTATATCATGCCAGGTAATGTTTAGTTCTTTATTTCGTTCTACTAGATTTCCATAGTTTAAATTCAGAGTTACAGACTTTTATTTATTTCGTGTTTTTACACAAACGGTTACAGTAATGTCTCTGACGGTTATTTAGCTAGCAAGTTGGCACGACTGGAATTGTAAATGTATGAACTTTACTTGCAATTTTAAACTTCTGCTCCATCGTTTCAAAGGCATGATTCTATTTATATAATTGAAACTGCAAAGGACGATACAATCGTATAAAAACAAAGAAAGAGCTTCAAAAAAGAAAGAGGGAAATTTTCTTTTGTTAATCAGGGAAACCGTTTGAACAAACTTTAGTTTTAGCCACGGGCTCCAATCCTCAGGATGCGGACGGATAGACCACCTAATGCAATTAAGAGTAGCATAATGGATAAATTGAGAGCGACCCTTTTTGGAGACTGTTTCTGTTGTAATTCACTTATAAACAACCAAAAAACAACTCAAAGAAATTACCGGCTACAATTACATTCCGCGAAGCATCTTGGGGAAAACAACCGATGCTAATGCTAAGACCAACGCTAATAAAGATAACAACAAACAGTAACTATTAACGGTGATAACAGAAACAATCATGATTTTATAAAACAATTTGATTTTACGATAAAAGCTGCATTCGCAATCATCCCCGCAACATTTTCCATTGTAATAAATCAATGTAAAAACATAGTTATATTTGTAGAAAACTGAAAATAAATGTCTTAAAACTTACTAATTAATTATTAATTTCAGTATAGTATTAATGTCATAAAAACCGACGAAGGGAACTGATATTGAAATAAGAAACAACTTGGTGAAATTTCAGTCTTCTGGGTGGCTGTCTTGTAGACGTTTACCAATGTTTCAGAGGCCCGTGCTGCCTCCATCATCAGGGCGATGGTGAAGGCAGGATTCACTTCTAATACTTCGCTATATACATTTACCAGACTACACGGCGCAATAACCCAGAAGACTGCCATCTTCAAGAAGCAATTTGTCAGTAAGTGTGAACATTTGCACAACGGTTTCGTCACACCATTTCAACTGTATGGGTTAATTTAACGTTAACATGTCCACATACATTTATGGTTGTGTCCTTTAAGAATGCCAGCGATAATTTAAAGTTATCCTTGACAAATTTCTCTTATCAGAAATTAAATCGCAACAGATCGCAAAAGTTATATCAAGATAATCATGACAGAAGGGTGTATCAGCAGAATGTTTTACAGCAGATGCTTATTTAGCTTGACAAAAGTACATTATTAATGCCCATATGCATAAATATATCCGTCTGTATCACTGTTCAAAGTTTCATCATAATTACTCCTTTCTAGACTGAATATTTTGTTGTGTGATCAAATAACTTCAAATATTCAAAACATGTTAATAAGACTTTTGGGTCTGACGCCCTCGTTGTGAAGTGTAAACTACATGTTTCGTTGATTCCTATGTTCAAGCGAAATTATTTACTAAAATTATGTGTCACGTGTTCTTCACAGAACCTCTAGCTGTTCATTTCCGCAAGTAAGCTTATACACCGTTTCAATCTCATGGTTGGTTACAACTGTGTGGGATGGAATATATTCACGAACTAAATTCAAATTCGCTTTTAACCTAACGACGTCTGACACATTACGACTACATACGCCTCTTCAAGTCAATCAGACACGGAAAACGTTGCCAATTTGAACAAAATTCCTGCATGAGTGTTACAACAGTGAGGTCTTCATATACAGGTATACGAATACCATCTGTGGCATGCTTCAGAAAAGCGTATGCAAATTGTACTAATAAAACCCCGAGGTATCGACATTTAAGTGAGCATTCATGCATGCATTTAAGTCTCGATTATATTAACTGTCAAAAAGCTGGCAGAAAGCCATAGAAATTGCAATGTACACAATCCCACGGATGACATTTATAATTGAAGAGTGATTTTAAAAAAAAACTGAGTCAGTTTTTCCACTTATTCTGTTGTCAGAATAAACGTATTCATTTTTTAGGCTTGCATATCCTGTTGAAATTGTACGTTTCACACTGTGGAAAGTTTTGTGTTGTTAGTATTAAACATCAGGGCATTTTCCATAAGTTTCTAAGACTGAACAGTTTATTACTAAACACATATCCGAAATTACATAAATTCATCAATAACATCAAACAGCATACTTTATTAGAACACAAACACTTTTTCCTGATATGAAAGATATTCAAAGTTTTTACTTAGTTTTTCAGGAAAAAACAATTTTGTCCTCTGTTTCTGATACGTTGTGCATTATAATTGTAATAATCTAAAACCGTTCTGTTTCTGTAACTGTTTCAGGAGACGGAATATCTCCGTCATTACATCATCTAACTACGGACTAGACGACCAAGGTTCGATCCCCAGAAAGGGCAAATTAATTCTCTCTAATCTCTGTGCTAAAGCTCTGGGGCCCATCCATTACCACAAAATCTTTCTGTGGGCGTCAAACGCGACTGGGGAGTCCCGCTGTCTCTCAACTCCCATCTAGCGCCGAGATCAAGAAGTATTAGGAGCTATTACTCCCCCCCCAAGTGCTCCATGGCGAGTAATATGACCGATTTTTAACCTTAAATTTCGAATATCTTGTAAACGTTGCTTTGAGCATGTCAATTCCAATGCATTTCCGAGGTTCTGTCCTAAAATTCTTGGTTAATATACCAGAATATGGCGGCACAACACTTAGAACAAATAACACTTTTAGAATTTTAATCGATTTTCACGGTGCACTTTTAAAATGTAGTCATTATTTTCCATACATTCGGTATAAAGCAGTCTCCATCTAAGGAAAGAATTTAAAATATATGTGGGGGGGGGGGGGGTTCGGTCACCAACAACGAATTGTCACGCTGGCTTTTAAAATAGCAATTTGATGACCACAAACAATTATAAAGTCGATAACTAACAATTGTAGTCTCGATTCGCGAATAATTCGATGTTTTATAACTCGACTGCAGGTCGCTAACCTGTTAATAGAAATATTAGGGGGAAGAGCCCTCTGAAAAACAATTTAAAATGTAAAGGTCCTTAGTCTGTCTTACTGTCTTCAAATAATAGTCACAGACATTAAACTACATCACGGTAATAAAAAAGATTCCAAATTGTTAATAGACTCATTTATATCCGTATATAAAAATTGGAACGACTGATAATAATGACATGCCGTCTGTCTCTTCATAATCTGATCCATTACAAGCTACCATTATTATTCTATTTACTAGTGAATAACGAGAAAATTTTACACTTATGTTTTCAAGGAACAAAATCTTTATATACGAGCGTAGAATAATAGTCACTTATTCTGATGTTGTGACCGCTTATTGTATGAAATAAGCTTTACGACACAGCAAAATGTAATGCACGTTATCGGTTTCTTTAATGATCTCTTAAGCAGCGGAAAGATATTAACTTGGAAGATTATTCCACCATAAGAAAGGAGGTGCAGTGAAACAGCCGTAACCTATTATAAGGCAGTCACAAGATAAATTTGGTATGAACGAGACAATCACGTGAAATCTCAACCTAGACAGCCGATTATCCGATCGGGGTTCAAACCGAGAATATCCAAAGCACATAATTTAGCAATAAGTTGCCCTGTTCGCTAATTTAGATTTATATTCCTAAGGGAACACAAAGACTTAAATCAGAACTGTATATAAAGACAGAACGGTAAAAATGTGTTTTACCTGCCTACCTGGGCATTGTAAAGTCTGATTACTTACCTGTTGTAAAAATTACAGTTTTCCCTTTCAGCTAATTTCTTGTGTTTTTCATATCCTGTCTTTGTGCTGTAATGCTTCCAGATATCAGAGTGAAGCTTTGCGATTCTGGCCGCAACGTTGCAATATTTGCTAAACGCGCGTTCCGTTCGTTTGCACAGATACAAATTAGACTTCAAGGAATCACAGTTAAAACACCGACACCTGTTAACTTGTTCTTTGGATAGCGCAGTACTGCACTCCAAATCACCGCGTGCACAAGCCACGTAACTGCGGTAGTGGCTGTTCCTTCTACCGTACACAATCCCGCTGAATATAAAATAAAAATACGCTATATTGGATTAAATATAAACATTTAAAAAAACTCTACACACTAGTAATGTACTACAAATTGCTTAAAGTACATTCTTACGAAACACATTAGTAATGCAAGTCTCGGTTTTTGTAAATGAAAACATATCCGTAGGGGGTGACAGGAGTAGAAGTAAGAGCTCATAAGGACCCGTGCTTCTCACTTACGAGGTGCGATCGGAATGTTTCCAGACTGTGCCAATAGAGGGCGAACCGGATGTAGTACGAGCTTCTGTCGCTAGGGGGTGCGGCCTACATTCATAGTGAATCAGTGTGCCAGCCGACATCAACGAATTAGCATTTGTTTCTTAGTTACGGGCGATTTGATAGTGCATTACACCGACCCTCCTGCGATTTCGGAATGGCGTGTGCATCAAATTTTGCCAAAGACTCGCCAAAACGGCTACGGAAACCTATGAAATGCTAAGCAAGCATTTGGGGAGTCCGCAATGGGTCGTGCACAAACTTTTGTGTGGCATTCACGTTTTAAAAATGGCCGAACCTCTGTCGATGATGACGAGCGTTCTGGACGACCATCTTCGAGCACAACGCCCGATAATGTTACGAAGATTCGGCAGGCCATTCACGAAGATCGACGTCGTACCATCAACGACTTGTGCGACATTGTTGGGATAGGCTATGGGACCTGTCAGCTGATTCTAAAGGAAGAACTCCACATGCGACACATCATGACAACGCGCCAGCGCACACCGCCCTCAAAGTTCGGCAGTTTTTGGCCTCAAACACCATAGCCGTCATCCCGCACCCTCCTTATTCGCCGTGTGACTTCTTTCTCTTCCCAAAGATGAAAATTCAGCTAAAGGGAAGGAGATCTGAGACGATAGAAGAGATTCAGGCAGAATCGCAGATGGTGCTTGACAGGCTGACAAAGAAAGATTTCCAGGGATGCTTCCAGGCTTGGCAGCGGCGCTGGGATCGTTGTGTTCACTCCCAGGGGAACTACTTTGAGGGTGATGGATGAATTTAATAACTGAGATAAGTGTACGGGTTTTTTTTTTTGTAGGCGCAGTCTAGAAACTTTCCGATCGCACCTCGTATATCTGTATTGTTTATAGCTGCACTGAACTAGGGAAGTATTCGGTTGTTTCTCAGTAGCCCACGCTGTGACCTACGCCATTGTTGTCCAATTAGCTGCCCGCGGGCCCTATCCAACCCGACTTCAATTGTAACCAGGCCCGCAAATTTATTTATTTTGTTACTAGTTAGTACAATCCCATTTATTTTCTTTACTCCATGGGTTCTGAAAAAATCTTGATTATCTCTCGTCTACTGTTTTACGTTGAAGTGCACTTTAAGTTTTCCAGGTAATATCTGTGTCAGATACAATTTGTTGCAGGTTAAAATTTAAAATAATATGTGACTCTGTATTAATCTGGGCATATTTAAATAACATTTATATTTGAACATTTACTATATCAATTTGTCACTTCTGAATATGTATCATTAAAGATAATGAACACTAGCTATTGGTTTCCAAAAATTATGCCAGACGTGGTTTCTTGGCTCGTGATTCGAACGGGAAATTTATTCTTGCCCGGAGTGAAGAAAAATTTGAATCACTCTGTCCTTCGAAAACTCTCGCCAACTTACGTCACTGGCAACAAAGTTTAGTTCCGAAACCTCCACGTGTATTCCTTCGTCACACGAGTAATACAGTTCAATTATTTTGTCGTGGCCGCAGAGCTGCGCGAAGGGGAGGAGTCTGGCAGGACGAGTTGGGGATGTGTACCTTTGTCAGAGGAGACTGCTGATATCGAGAAAGACGACGTATTGTATTTGAGGCACTTGGCTCACTCCGCACAGCCCTGATACGATGGACCAAGAAGCCCCTTTGATTCATTTATTCCTTTAGTGAACTTGGACAATTTCATTCTGCTGTCAGTTGACACCGACCACGCAAAAAATTTTGTGTTATTGCTACAATAAAAACTTTACAATGGAGTAGAAGCGACATTCATGCAACTGTTCAACTAATTTATTCTGAGCACGTAAATTCAGAGGAGACTGTAAACCACCCATAGAATTACCAAGCTTTGTATTTTTACCGCTGAATGTTTTCATAACGAAATCCTGCTGTCTTTGCTACATTGCTCCAAGGCTGTACTTGTTTTTGTAATATACAGCTGTAGTTGAATCAACAAACCTTGCCCCTATCACATTACTATGTACACAATAGTCTTTCGGTGCTTCGTTCCTCGCTTGTTTATTTAACGCCTCTGTGAAAACTGTAGAAGTTACATAGAATGAAATGATATATGATGAAATGATTATTGCAGATTGGTAAATAGGAAAGCGAAACCTGAAGTGGCCTATTTTAAGACAGTCTAAAGTTTAATTTACGTGTGGAGACAAAGGAAAATCACAGTAAGACAGAATGCCACAGTCAGTGTGTTAAATATTCTTTCAGTTCCCCAAATTCATACATTACTAATATGCATCCCTCAATGTCTTTGATGTTCAATAACGGTACACAGAAAGTTAACTGTGATTACAGGTAATAAATTGTGGGCCTATAGATACAACACATTTTTAATTCAACGGAGCAAAGTCCTTTTCAGAAACTAACAGTAATTTACCTCTTCAAGACATAATCCGTCTTTTATTGAACCCAATGGTTCATGTATTCATAACAGTCCCCCACTGGACGAAAGTCACTTTAATTCAACCTAGTCCGTGTGCCCTGTTTATTTAAGACACATTCTTACGCTATCCTACATCGGAATCTACCTTAGGTTTTTCGGGTAAAATTTTGTAACTATCTTTTACATCTCCAACGTATGCTCCATTCCCTACCAGTCTCGTCACCTCTAATACGATCACCAAACATCACGATATTTGATAAAGAGTGAGCCAACACATCAACAAAGCTTTCTCATTACCTTATTTTATCCAGAAACCTGCCTATTACTTCCCGACTATCAAGACCAAACCTTTCCCTCAGCATGCGTTCTTCCCGAAGAGAGAAACTGCCACGCCGATATAAGACATTAGGTAGAGGTCACGCGAGTAGTGGTGGCACTTAAATGCGCGATGTGTAAGCCGAGGGATGGGAGTTCAGTAGTAGTGGGGGTCGCACAGCCTCAGCTGCGGTGACGCACCGAACTAAACACAGCTAGAGCTACGAACCGACTGAAGCTGACACGCCTCTAGCGCGTGCTCGGACGAATCCATCTCACACGACCAAAATCAGTCCTTTGCGCAAGTGACAGCACTTCTCGCGCGTCCTCTACAAATATACATTATGGATAAAAGCGTCCGGATAACGAAGCTACATATTCGCCTACACCTACCCTAAAGTTTAGACTCCACTCACCTATAAGCTGTTCTGACACGATGGTTAACATAAATGTTACCACTTACATGTAGTCTGCATTATATTTAGTAAAATATTCAAATTATACCTACTGAAAGATGTTTATAATGAAAGCTGTAGTTTTAAAACGAATTATGTTTCATATCACTCGCTAATGCGACAAGAGTTTTAAGGAGACTTTTATTTCTGTTCTAGGTTGTTAAGAATTATTCTGTGGTCGCACACCACTTTCATGTTAGATTTTTTGTAGCTTGGCATGTATTACGTTAGGTATCATAAAATTTTCTGTCAACATTGCATTTATAAAACACACCATGCTTCCACTTTTATGGTTCTGCTATAGTCGAAAATGCAATTCGGTAAGAATTTAACGAACATTTTTACAATGTACATAAATCTTCTTCAATAAAATTTCACAACTCAATCATCCTACCCCTTAGGGTTTCAATATTATCAAACATTATTCAAACCTGTTAACGAAGTCTAATGTTTACACACAGTCGTAGAGACTATGAAAAATACAGCCCGAAACTAATTCAAACTGGGCATATTTCTGTTGCAGGCTATTTAACGATTCTGAATAAATATCACAGTCTACGTACAGATGAATAATTACTTTTGATCATGACGGTGATAAGAATTGGTATGAAACGTTGCAGGGGTGCGTAAATAAATTAATTATCACCCGTTTTCTGAAAACCTGAGGAAAACCACGAAAAATTCAGAATAGCCTAATTTTGAAATCGATGTATTTGAAGTACAAACGGGGTCAGTAGTGGAATTCCTACCTGACAAAGAGTGTATACAAATTTCAGATTTGCAGGACGAATAATAATTTACTACTCAATTGAATTGATTACGTGTACCAGATTTATAAATTAATTCGTGGCTCAGATTTTAATGAAGTTTGCATGGTTAAAATTTTATTTCTGCTTATTTACCAAGACGAGCGGGGTAGCTCAATCAGTATAGTGACTGACTACAGACTGAACGACCGAGGTTCAATCCCTGGCGGGGGCAAAGGATTTTTTCCTCTAGTCTCTGGTCCAGACCGGCCACCACTCATCACTATCTAGTGCCGAGGTTAAGAATTAGTAAGAGCAATACTTCCCCTCCCCCCGAGTGCCCATATGGGGTATAGTGCGACAGCATCACTTTTAAATTTACTTAAAAATTCCAAAGGGTCAGGAGATTAGTTTTGAAATTAAAATTACAGGTTGAAGGAAATAAGCATGAATCATGATAAGGAAGGAGCGTTTTTATTGTTACTTAGTGTATATTAACACTTACAAATGCAGAAATTAAAGATATACAGCTTCCTCTACAATGGGTACCGGGGGTCCTTTCCCGGGGGTAAAGCCGGCCGGGGCGTGATGCTGACCACTCACCCCCATCTAGTGCCGAGGTCAAGGAAGAGAGGAGCTATACCTCCACTCACCCCAAGCGCCTACATGGCGTATAGTGGGACAAACTTTACTTTTTTACTTTTCTTCCCTAAATGCATAAACGTAAAGGGACTAATGTTTCGGCCTCAGAGCATCCGTAAGTTCTAATCCTCATACTATATAATCTAAGTTTTAAATTACGTATTTCGTTCCACTTTATTGTGGGTGGGGGGGGGGGGGTCCTTACAGCTCCCTTTCCCTTGCGCTACGATGCCCATATTCGACATAACTGCATTTCATTACTCTTGTCGCAAGATATCTGCGAGCTTTCTTAACAGTTACAAATACACTCGTTTTTAGCTAATCAGCAGCAGGAAGGGGAGGTGTAAATAGAGTCTAGCTCCCCCCTTTAACTTTACGTCTTACCATCACCACTTTCTGCGACGTGGCCAAAGCTCACAGATATTTTGCGTCAAGTATACCAAGAGTTAACAGAAAGAACCGGGCACTCTAACGTAGACAGTGGTGCAGCCCTGCACAGTTCTAGCTCAACTACAGCCCTGCAGAGTGATAAATGCTAATATTTGTAAACCTGATTAGTCCTGAGGAACTATACCGATTAAAAGTTACACTTTCATAGCCCACAAACTTTGTTGACAAATCACCAATGGAAAAATTACGTCACCAGTCGTGTGACAGACGCCGAGCGAGTTCAAATGATTTCTTGTGTGCAAAACGTTTGTGACGTTCTCGGAAATTACACAGTCATTCAATTCAATCTCATAAAGATTAGCAGTTCCTCGGAAACCCTTAAAAGCGGAAAAATTTTGTGAAAAAAAAAGTTAGCAGGATAGAAAAGCCCTTGTTACGTAGTTCTGCGAAATGAACGCTGAGAGCAAGTGATTTAATATATTTCAATATTAAACGTTGTAGCCCAACATGGTATAAATGAAACCAAATAAGTGAGAAATGAGTCAGAAGAAAGCTGCTACGTTTTTCATAACAAATTAGATATCGTCACAGAGAAACTCTTTATAATATTTCACAATTATAACTTCTTTCAACTGTGACTACGAAAGCCAGCATATCTTTCACAAAACATTTCTGTTCATGTTGCCATGGAAATATATTTTAAAATAGGAAACTAAAAAACGTTCCCTATTAGCTCAAAGTGATTTGTTCGGAAAATTCCTTAGTGTTACCAAACCCGAAAACGTGTTAAATTTACTATATTAATTTATATATTAAATCTTGTCCGTCTAATCACAATAAATTCTTATTAAATATTAAAACATTACAATAATTAACATTTAAAATATTTAAAATATTAAATGATGTTCTTTATCGAAATATTCGATTTACATTAGACCATCATTTTTCATGTTTCACGGTATGTTTCAGTTCCTAAAAGAACCATCCTCAGGTGTATATAATTATATAAAGCTTCAAAACGATAAATAATTCAAATACAATTTTCATACATTATGCTAGGAACTGAAACATGTCGTGAAACATGAAAAATGATGGTCTAATGTAAATCGAATATTTCGATAAAGAACATCATTTAATATTTTAAATATTTTAAATGTTAATTATTGTAATGTTTTAATATTTAATAAGAATTTGTGGTGATTAGACGGACAAGATTTAATATATACTTATTATATCACAATATAACGCAACTTTACCATCTTATATTAATTTATTTATGGTTTATTTAACTACGCTGACAGAGATTGCATGACGTTCATGGTTGGATGGATAAGAAACGATTAATTGAAGAGACTTGGAAAGAAACAGTGGTGTCTGAGTTTAAGGTAATATCCCAGAAAATGCCTGGAACAAATAAGGAAAATCACGGAAATACCTTAAAAAAAACCTGTATCTAAATCGACTTTTAAAGGTCGAACCTCGATCGTAACTGCAAATAAACCGATAAAATTCGACTGTAACCATTTTAAAAGTTGGGTGTCCGTTTGCTCACAAAATAAATCTATTGTCAAGTCCTACATACCAACGTTTTTAACATACATTACCTCTCTATTATCATGCAACACACGTGATTATACTTCTCACGTATGCAAATTAATACATTAAGTGAAACAAAACAAGAAACGGTAAAGAACATGAATACCATCAAGAATGAAGACAGTGAAATATGAATAACGCTAAAAATCAGTAAAATGGTGATAGGTTTATAATGCATACACCCGTCGATGGCTGAATGCAGCCGAAACTAGTAGTGTATTAAAATGATATTTTAAACCTTTTAATATTATTTTATTATTATAATTGTGAGTGACTGTAATTTTTTAATATACATTTTAATTAAGTGAAACATTTATTTCAGACATTTTACACTTGTGATAATTACTTTAGGTGCTGATAATCGTCTGTCTTCATTAAGTTTCTGCATCCAGATAGCGGCACAAAATGCGATTATTTCCAACAAGCATCGTGACAGCTGCAAGAGGAAAGCCACAAACATCACACGAAGAAGTTCAAAGACGACGCAGAATAACTCAGAGCACGTGCTACGTCATAGTAAGAGTTGAAGGGCGGACGGACGGAAAGTGAAAGTTTGACCAAGACGACAAACAGTCTGTCTGAGTATGTTATATAGCGTAAGTGAAAATGCTTTCTCCCTTTAATTTCGACACAATAAGTGATAATTTAATACACTGACATACATTACACTGTATTTCGTAAACGAAAGGAATTATACGTTAACACTAGCAATTCTGACAAACGCCTTAACTCTCAAGCTACTTCTACAACATAACATTTCATTATATCAAATAATGTGAAGCAGTTTTCCTTGTCCAGCAAAAATAATAGATTTCTTCTCAAAAAAACAGTTGGCACATACGTCGTTCTACGGTCTCAGTGACCGCGTGGTCTGAGGCGTGTACCTCGTGCGTTTGGACATTGGAACCGTGGGTTCGAATCCCACTCAAGACTTCAATGTTTGTCGGCGTCTTTCTGTGTTGTGCTGTCCTGTGTACAGGTAGAGGCGCTGATCACTCGTCCAAGGAGTCCTACCAAATGTCTACACAGACGAAGTAACCTCCAACAAAGGTGGCCAAGACCCACATAGGGTTTTAGAGACACAGATGAAATTAATGTCATTCTTTGCATATTTTTCTTGGCATCGAATAATATTAAAACATGATTATGTACGGTTGTGCAAAGTATTTCTCGTCCCATGGACCATGCCAACGCAGAAAACATTCCCATAAGAGTAGCATTAGAACATTTACACACCGCATTATTAGGCTAGTCAAAATTATAAACTTACAATGTGGCAGACATACAGCTGGTATGAGATTACGAAACAGATTATATTTTCAAACACAAAAGTAGCATCATTAGTCTAGAAGTTATAATTCCTGGACAATAAATCAATCCTAGTTTCGCGGTCATCTATTTGCCAACCCTTATGAGTTCCGTAAAGTAAAGATTAATGGACACTGCGCAGAGTAATTATTTGCGTTTACAGCAGCAAGCAACGGCTAGTTCTCTGAATCAATCTCAGTGTGGACCGATAACTCGCTTAGGTAATTCTGCTACACGCAGCGGCAGTTACCATAGCAACGACTTTTTTTGGTGGCGGTCACTTTAAATCTACTTAAGCTGTGGTAACATTCGATGGTTTAACACCTCTAATACTAACAGCCGTCGTTAGATACGTTCCAGAAACAATTCCACAAATCCTGTTACCCTAACTCCTTTTCAATGTTTCAAGTGAGAACATTCGAAGTGGCTTTCCTAAACAAATTTTGTATGCACCTTTTTCTCCATCAGAGCTTATTCCCAGCCTAAATTCTATTTAAATGTCTAACAAAACAGCAGCACAAATTGGAACAACTCATCGCCCTGATGATGGAGGCAGTAAGGATCTCTGAAACGTTTGTAAACTTCTACCAGACTACACGCGCAACAAGCCAGAAGACAGCCATCTTCAGACTCACAGTCGTGAAAACTTCAAATCCTACATAATTCTAGTTATTTAATGTACCAAACTCCAAAATCAACTTCGTATGTCTCAAGTCTAAACATTTTCCATCAACTTTTACAAACATATAAAAGAAATGACAAAACTGTTGCTTTATATGTCCATAATATTGATATTCAGTGTTTTGGAAATAACTGGAACACGATCTAAATCCTAAAAGGAAATTTTAGACATATTCATGCAGCTGAAGCTAGGAATTCAATTAAACTGTTCGTTAAAGATATCTCTCTCGTAGGTACCATTCAATTGGATCAGCTGAACGCGTGTTTGCCAGCGTGTAATCTGCTGATTCTTATTGGATTCAGTAGTAATTTTGGTCACACAAACTGTTCCTAAAATGAGCAATTTAATGTTTGTCTCTGTTGTTATGGGACTATAATGGTAATGGCGTTTAATTAAAGTTTAGATTGCCATAACAACTACACTTACCAATGTCCTTATTTACATTAACACCTATAACTACGAGTTACAAAGGTGGTATTTATTTTATTAATTTTCTTGTGGCAATTTCATTTCAAATATGTTAAAGTGTATGCATAAATCATTAATTATAACTAGAATCTTATACGCGTAGTTGCATTAATTTATTTATAATTCCCGGCACTCGTTTTGACTACCACGAGTAGCATACAACACTCATAAATAACCTATTGGCTTTACAAACTTCAAGTTTAAAATTTCTCAAAACCTTAGTTCCGTAACATACAGAGTGTATATGAAAGGTTTATATAAACATAAGCTGAGAGTTCTACACAACAAAAAATAAAAATGTAAACGAATATTCGTCTGTAAACGTTTCTCTTTGGAAATCCTTGTGCGAGATGCCGAGGAGGATTAATTATGTGGCCCCTACGATCACCTAACTTCAACAGTGTGGATTTCTATGTGTGGGAACATTTAAAGCCTTGTTTATCTATCCCTTCAATGACGTATAAGCTCGGCGTATTGTGAATGGCTGTCACACTATTTGCAAAACCCCCGGTATCTCTGAATGTGTTCGATAGTCAATGATACAACGTGTCCAAGCATTTACTCAATTACACGGAAGACATTTTCAGCACCCATTTTAATCGCATCCTTTCAGAGCTGTGACTGAAAAAGGGATCTTTTCCGGTTCTATATTCTTATAAACTCCATGTATTATTTCACTATGTAAAACTCGTTCCTACTGTTTGAACCGAACTTTAAGATATATTCTATCCAAACTGTTACATCCTTTGTAAAAGTATTTTGTTTATATTTATAATAATTGCACAGAAGTAAACTAACGTGGTCAAACTGGCGGCCCGAGGGCCACATTCAACCCGAGTCCACTTGTATCCACCCTAATATAATTGTTTAATTATGTTGCACTTATTACAAGTTCGTTTATTTTATGAAAATTTTAAGAAACGTGATTCGAGTAAATCTGATCCAATTTCTATTTTACGTACAAGTGCGACATATGCTATTGACTTTAAAGCCCTACTGTAAAATTTACGTTTTCCGGGTATAAATTGTGTTAAATAAAAACTTTCACATGAACAATTTTAAAATATACCTCTATAGTAATCGGTGCACACTTGAATAACACTTATATTTGAGCATAGAGTACGGTAGTTTGTCATTTATGAAAAAGTATAGCTAAAGATAATTAAAAGTGGATATTATCCTTTCGAAACCGGTGCCTGGAAGGATTTCTTAGACCTTGGTTTCAAAGGGAAAATAAAGACAAACAAGAGGTATACTATTTAATGTAATTATCACTAGAAGCTGTATTCTCCACTTTAAACTGTTTTGTAATTAGTTTCGAAAATAATAAGTGAAAATGCTATAAACCCTACCTTATTAGCTTCTCGCTTTTTAGTTATATTGAAAGATCTTCCCCGGTTAGTGTGCGCATCTGCGATTGTATAATTAAACATTCCATGTTCCGGCTGCATTATTATAGTTTCAAAGTGCGTACGATGTTTCTGGAGCCTGTATGTGCTGCCACTTCCTAAAACCATCAACTGCTTGCTGATATGAACGCTTTGTAGTGCGTATCTGTTTAACTGTTGTGCTTCGCCTTAGCATCACTCCGCTCTTAGAGGTCGCGCGAGTAGTGGTGGTACCTAAATGCGCGATGCGTAAGCCGGGAGAGGGGAGTTCAGTAGTAGTGGGGGTCGCACAGCCTCAGCTGCGGTGACGCACCGAACTAAACACAGCTAGAGCTACAAACCGACTGAAGCTGACACCCCTCTAGCGCGTGCTTCGGACGAGTCCATCTCATACGACCAAAATCAGTCCTTTGCGCGAGTGCCAGCACTTCTCGCTCGGCCTCTACATAGTTCAGCTACCAGTGTAAATAAACCACAAAAATTCTGACGTGTGTGTTCTTTAATAACATTCTTATGTAAACAAATGTGGTAATAGTCGTAAAAGGCCTATTTGCTTTTACGATATGATCTATTTTCGTCATCAAATCTCCTGGTGTTCCATACCTAAGGTGGTTATTTATAATATAAGCCTACAGGTTGTATCAAAAGTTGCTACCTAGTATAAAGCTGCTCATGTAGATATAATTAATAATGCTTGTTTCTGTGTGTTTATGTAAATTCTATTAATCTAGTCTCCAGTTATGAGGTTAGCTGTACCAGAAGGTCCAACAGACAGACTTTCTCTCCGCTTTACCAATCTCTTTACCTGACGACTGAAGCAGTATCCTGCTTTTCAAACACTGTAGTTTTATAATTTTATAATTCATACCACAAACAAACTCCAAAAGAATGATTTTACATTGTGAGTGGTCCGCTTCACGTACCAGTCGGTTTAATCAAATGAAAACATCGCCTGTTACGCACTGGGTACGAGGCTGGGTGAAACCGAGCAATAGTCTTTGCTAGCAGCCATAGTGCCGGCAGGCTGAGGGCGAAACACCCTCACTCACAGTTATACAGCAGGTACGGAGAGCTCACAAAAACACGTCCGCTCACCATGGGAGAATAATAATAATAATAATAATAATAATAATAATCCGAAACATAAATGGAACTTGCCTCTTAATTGGCATAGCAATACCGACTGACAGGAATGAGATTAAGAAGGAAGTAGAGAAGATCTTGAAATACAAGGACCTTCTCATTTAAATACAGAAAATGTGGAAAGTGAAAGCGAAAATAATCCCATAGCAGAAACTGGAACTGTCTCCAAGTCGATTAGCAAATATTTGGCCAACATTCCGGGCGAACACGACATCTGGGTACTTCAGAAATCTGCCATTTTAGGATCTTCATACAGCATTCGAAAGACGCTGTCGTAAAATATAATCATCTCTAACAATAAAACTATATAATACATGTAACACACATTAAAAACAAAATGTATTCCGGAAACAGCTGCTGCAGTATGTACCTTAGGGACAAGGTCTGTCTGGGGTACATGGAAATAAATATCCTGTAAAACGGTAAATAGATAGAATAATAATAATGATAATGATATAATAATAATAAATAAAATGGCCGCGAACATTTTGGCTACTGAAATATTTGTAAACGAAGAACGGGATTTTCGCAAATTTAGTGGACAGCTCTAAGTGGTAAATTTGTACACAAAGACATCAGTAGGTCTTCTCGTCTTACGCCGTTTTTTGAACCAGCTCCCAATTGAGGTTTTACGCTCTCAAACGTGGCGGGCTACAGGAAGCAATAAACAGCGATCCTCTGGGTGTTTCCACTTAGCTCAAGTTCAGTTTGAGTGGCGACATCCTAAGTCTCTGCCTCAACGAAATGAATTCCTGTCCCTGAATTTTATCTAAAAAGCACTGTTTATATGGCACCTATATGCATTTGTGTATCCTGTAATTAACATGTAATACATATATAAGAAACATATTTGTCTTGGTAACAGGTGAGTTATGACGTCCTGGGGAAGCCACGTGTAAAGAATTTAAAATTCGGATCCCATTTAGAAGAAAACACAACGCAATCCCGTCAAAACTTTAATGGTAACGAATAACCTATCAGGTCCCTGATTATGGAGGCAGCATGGATCTCTGAAACGTCGGTGAATACCTACCAGACTCTTCGGCGCAACAACCCAGAAGACAGACATCTTAAGAGGATTATTTGCTTCTGAAAAAATTGACCATAGATATCGTAAAGGTAATCACTTATACAACCAGCGATTATTCTCTGATTTAAACGAAAACATTTGAGTATATCAGCGAAATATCAGATAATTGATCATTAAATAAGGTCACACATTTAGAAAGCTGCAAGAGTTCATAACTGTAAAGATAAGACGCCATCAAAATTGAGACATAATAACACATTATGGTTGTCATAAAACAAATTCCTATAAATCTTTCATCATTTTATCACCAAAAGTATTGCTGCTCTTATGACTAG